>NC_136993.1:20680455-20980455 GCF_032717465.1 Coenobita brevimanus
AGCACGGAGGCAGTTTGAGCTTTGTTGTATAATAAATGATAATTTGGTTGTATATATTGTTTTTATTATCATTGCCTATCATTGCCATGATGAGAACATAATTCTGAAGTTGAGCATAAAGCACTGTTTTCAATAGCCTATGGAGAGATTCATGAGAATCACGATGACTACCAGTACTGTCCTTGTGGTCCTTAATGTGTTATACATGGCGTTCTGCACAGTAATGCTGGACGTAAGGAGGTAATGCATGAAACCTATAGTCCTTCTGTTTTATGAAGGCGAAATGCTGTGGCTGTGATAATCACGTCAAGAATGCGTATCTGCCAACACTTTCATTCTAAATAACTAATATCGTAACGTTCGCCATAAATTTCCAGTTATTCTTTTCCCGATGGCAGTTTTTTCCACTTTCATGTAGTAGGACTGTAGGTGATAAGGGAGAAATTCCTGTGGCACTAAAACTTTGTAAGAAGGAATGAGGTTAACAATATGAGAAAGAATAGATAAACAGTACTACAAAAGGAAAGGACGGAACGGGTAGCGAGAGAAGGAGAAAGCACGGGGGAGGATGTGTGAGGTTGCCAGCCGACTTGAGAGAGACTGCAATATATGCGTAAATTTAGACCAAATTTATTCACAACGTCAAATAGCGGCGCCAATTAAGGTGTACCACCCATTATTAGACAAATGCATATTGAAAGAAAACAGGTAATTAAATAGATTAATGAAAGGAATATTTGTTGACAAATATGGTTATTTAAAGAGAAAGTTAAACTGCCTTATGCCTAAAAAAAAAGTAGGGCGTAGGAGAAAGTGATAAAAAGGGGGACTTCAAGCACGAGGGATAATAGGAATACGGAAATAGCTCAAGAAAAAAGTTATGAAAAAATTGGTTCGGGTCCGAAAGACCGTCCAATATCTTTATTTATTGCCTAATATCCAAAGGATAATAATAATGAGTAGGATACCCAAATACGGTGGTGAATAATGGACAGTGTTTTTATTTAGTAGATAAAATGCAATATATGCAGCAGATATTATAATAATTCATTTTTTGTAATTTCTTTTCATCTAATCACACTCACCTGTCTTACCCTCCAGCAGACTCTCGTCTCCGCTACCCAACCATTCGTCTCCCCCTCCCACCAGCCAGACTGTGCTGCTTCTTCACCCTCCCACACTACCCCCTATATAACTCCGCCCACATTTCTCCCCTCCTCACCCTCCCACATCCCCCCTCCCTCCACCTGCAACTGTTACCAGAACCACTGAGACCCAAACCAAGTCGCTGGTGGATGGGGTGTAGCCATTTCATCTGTCCGGAGCTGTACAATGTTGCAGTGCAGAGGAAGTGTTTGTGTCCAACAAGCGCATCTTACACTTCTCTACCCTGACGGAATGAAGACAAAATGGAAAGCAGGACATACATGGAGATCAAAAAATGAGGCCTTACACTTCTCAAATTCATCCACAGTCGTTTCTGCGATATGCCCTTTGTCATCCGACACAACTAGCACCTCTGGTCCCTCATTCAAAATGACAAGTGTATTGTTAGTAGTAGCAAAAGAGAAAGGAATGAACCACCATGCATAGTATAGTACAGCATTCCTCATAGGTACCAATATCAGAATGCAATTATGGGTCAACTGGGCTCCTAACAATGGGTAATAATATTCCAGTTGACTCATACCAAAAAGTGGTATAAATCCATGCTTCACCATAGCTACGTCAAAAGCACTGATTAACCCGCCCTGTCCCATCGACGTATGGGTACGTTGCAAGATTTTGCATTTGCCAGTCCCGGCGACGTACTGATACGTCGTGCAATTGCAAGGTCCCTAATTTGCACAATTTTCAAATTTTGCGCGTGATTTTTCGTACGTATACACGGGACACCTTCCTCTAATTCTCTTCAAGATGCCAAGCATGGACAATCCCTTACACCACATAACCTCCCCCCTCCCCCCTTCACGCCATTGTCTCGGCAATTCACCTGTTACCAGTGACTTGGCCAGTAAAGACATTCAGGGCCAGAGTGATTCCCCAATCGATGACAATGTGTAGGACAAAGTTTACATAGCATTAGAGGAAGAAACAGTCAGAAATAATGATCAGGTAATGTGGCAAAAGAAGGTCAGGTATGGTGATGAGTTAGTGAGTGAAACAATGCTTATAATGCCTATATTACTGTTTGAAAACCAATATACTCTTGTACTACATATAAATCCGTACCAAGTAAATAAATAAATACTGTTTATGAGTGGTGTGAAACAGTTACCCTCTCATAGAACTCATTTTCTTTGGTGCCAGCCTGTTAGAACACCCAGTCAGGTAAGGAGGTACTCGTACCTGGATCGAGTATTTTAAACCTCAGGTGAGCGATTTCTCTATGAATTTTCGATGTTTCTCACCAAAAGCGGAGGTTTTAGCCAAAAAAAAAAAAAAAATCGAAAATACCTCGGGATTGGGGGGTGTCAGAGGTGCGAAATAGCATTAACCCTATTCAAACTTGCATTGATTAAGCCATCCATACTGGCTGCATGTGACTCCAAAGCAGTGGTTGACTCATCGAGAGCATGTAAGTGCTCAGCAATTAACACTAAGTTAATCTGGGTTGGCAGATTGGTTTGGATGTTGTTCACAACTATGAGATGGTTGGTAGTCTTAATTATCTCTTTAGCTTTGTTAGTGAACTCACCCAGCTGTTCATACGTGTGTACAATTAGCCTGTTATTTGCCTTAGCCACCAACACCAAATCATGCATCTGTCTGCTCCATTGCACTACGTCCTTGTCTAGCCCTGGACCAAAGAGCTTTTGAGACAGGATACCTAGGAGATCCACAAGTCCTTTCTTAGTATGTGCATGGACATGCTGGGAAAGATCAGAATTTCCATTAGGTAAAGCGACATGTAATTTAATAAGCCTGTCTGTGAGCCTATCTATATGTCCAGTGTGAAGCTTGGTTTTACCATGCAAGGTTTATACCAAAGCTTCATTATCTGAGGTTGTCAACTGTGGGTTCCGGTTGAATAACTTGCCAACTTCCGACAGTTGCTGTCTGAGGTGAAATAATCCCTTAGAGACCTCTTTAACAGTATCTGGAGTTTGGAGATATCCTTCCATAGGATAGTAGATGCACACTGCATCCTCTACCACCACTACCTCTCCAAGTGGACTCTTCAGTGCTCCTCGCAGCAATGCAGTCGTGTCTGTGTCCGACGTCATTCCATAGGTCCACTCCAAGCAGCGCGAGAGGAGTACAAGTGTGAGCCACATGTCTGTAAGAGAAGATACTCCCTTAATCGCTCTTACTGTGGGATCGTAGCTTGCTGCGATACTCTTGGTTAGGGACAGGTTCGGACGACGACATAGACTGCAACGAAGACAGAGGGGACAACACATCAGACGATTGGTTAGTTAGGCCTAGCTCTTGGCTTACTGGTTTGATCCTATCGGCATGTACTACCTCCTGAGTTCCATTAGCATAATCCGTTATTTGATAAGTATGTCCACACATGTGTTCCACAATGGTATATTGTCCGTGGAACTTAGGTTTGAGCCTGGAAGTTCTCTCAGGGTTGTTGATCATAACCTTCTGGCCTATCTCCAATGTCTTTTCTTGACTACCTTTGTGTTGTTCACCATCATCTCCACTCTTGAGACTTTTCATCTTTTTTGTACTTCACTATGTATGCGATGGAACTTTGCAAGCTGAACTTTGGCATAATTCTCTTGATTATACACTGGGGTAGGAGGTCCAGCCAGCAAATCGTAGGGTAGCACCTTCTCCTCTCCATTAAGGATATCATGAGGAGATTTCCCCATTGACGAATTTTCTGAGGAGTTGATTGCCGCTGCTACATGTGGTAACCAGTCTTGCCAGTTGCCTTGCGAGTTTATCGCTGGTCTCAAGACTTCCAGTATCTTCCTGTTTGTCCTCTCCACCAGGCCATTGCTCTTGGGACTGTAAGGCGTAATAAAGACTTGCCTTGCCCCAACTGTATGACAGATTTCCTCTAACACTCAGTAACGAAATTCACTGCCATTACCACTGACCAATACCTTAGGTGTATGGACAAATTACTGAGGTTACAAAAGCATGCGCCACCTCCTCTGCAGTTTTCGTCTGTAAAGGTGCTAAAACAGCGAATCACGAAAAATGGTCCACTGCCACCAATACATAAGTTAAGCCTTGATGACTCCTTGGCAACACTAAGAGATCAATGGAGACTGTATCCCACGGTTTTTCCGGTAGGAGATACTCCAAAACTGGAGTCGAAGGTCCCGTCATTACTCGCACTTCCTCGCACTTGACACATTGACTAACGTAGGCTTCTATGTCCTTCCACATGGTCAGCCAATAGTATTTCTTTCTTGCCTCACATATGCATCTGTCGCATCCGGGATGACCCGCTTGAGGTACATCATGAACCAACTGTAACACGGCTTGCTGTAGTGTAGTAGGAACAACCAACTGATACACAGTGTTCTTCCCTGGGGCTGCTTATACAAAAGGCCCTGTTGAACATGGAAGTGAGTCATCGGTAACCGAAGTTCAGGTAGACAAGACTCGTCATCAGACTCCAAGGCACAGATGACTTGAGACTACATTGTATCCTTACGTTGTTCCGCTTTTACCGTGTCCGGGGAATACCCAGAAAGAGGGGTATCCTCAGATATGGCAGCAGCAATGTTTCTACTCGGCGTGTCAGCAATGACATTTTGTTGGCCTGGTAAATATCTGATCTCTGAGTCAAAATCCATTACCTTGCTGAACCAAAGCGTGACCTTACCGTGTAAGTTCTTCCCTTTAAACAAGTCATGGATGGGTGCATGGTCCATTAAAACAATTATCCAGTACTCGAAGATGATGTCCAGGAAATGTCCTAACTCCCACACGACTGCTAATATCTCCAAATGTGTCGCTGAATAATTATTTTCTGGAGGTCTTAATGCCCTACTGGCATACACAGTGGTGTGCGTTTTGCTTTCCTCATCCTTTTGCTGTAACACCTCTCCCAGTCCCAAACCTGGGGCGTCCGTACACAGGTAAAATGGTTGAGTATAATCAGGAAATGCTAACACGGGTGCCTCTGTCATGGCTTTCTTGAGGTCATTTAAGTTTTTCTCTTCCGATGATCCCCACTGTCATGCAGCATCCTTCTTAAGTAGCATCATTAATGGTGATGCAATAGCAGCATAATTGTGGACAAAGCTCCTGTAGAAACCAGTGAACCCTAGGAATGAGCAAACGGCATCCTTGGACTTGGGTGTACTGTAGAGAAATTTACCATGGCTGTAACCTTATCCGGCACAGCCTTGATGCCATGGTCATCAACTAAGTGCCCTAGAAATCTAACATTTGCCTTAGAAATTGCACTTTGATAGCTTCATTTTCAGACCCACGGAACTTAAGATTTCCATCACTCATTCTAACCTATTAAAATGAGTGTCCATGTCTTTGCTCACAATTATTAAGTCATCTAGATATGCCAGGACGTCCTGCCCAATCTTTTTTTTTTTATGTGAGGAAGATGGAACCAAAGGCCATAGCCCGCAATAATAGTTCCCTCCAAGAGAAAAATAAAACATATAAGAGAGCCAAATTCGAGATCTGATCATTTCGAAATGCCTGGACACACTGCGTTTGAAAGACTGCAGATCAATGGAAGCAGGAAATACATACAGAGGGAGACAGTTCCAGAGTTGACCTATTGCATAAATCAAGGACTGGGAGTAACGGTTAACTCTTGCATTAAAGAGTTGGACAGAAAAGGGATGAGAGTTTGCTGCTAGACGGGTGCTACGCACCCGTCGTAGAGATGGAGGAGTGCATGCAGACAGTTCAGAGGAGCAGTGACCATTGAAGTACCAATAGAAAAGAGATATAGATGCAACAGTGTGGTGAAGAGACAGAGGTTGAAGGGAGTCAGTAAGAGGAGGAGAGTTAATAAGATGAAAAGCCTTCTACTCCACCCTATTGAGAAGAGCTGTATGTGGGGAGCCTCCCCATACATGAGAGTTGTACTCCACACAGGGGCGGATAAAACCCCTGTATAGAGTCAACAATTGTGCAGGGATAAAGAAGGAATGGAGTCGGCTTAGCACACCTAATCTCTTGGAAGCAGATTTTATCAGAGATGTAATATGACCTTTCCAGATAAGTTCCGAGTAAATGAAACCTCAAGCATGTTCAAGGATGATGCAGGATTAAGCTGAATATTATTAAACAGTAGTGGGTATACCTGTGGAAGATTTTGTCGGGTTGATAGATGTAAGAACTGAGTCTTAGATGCATTAAAAACAACAAGATTATTTTTACCTCAGTCAGAGATACGAGCCAAGTCAGACATTAGGTGTGCCATAGTCTCATCCCTTGTTTGTTGAAGTAACTGCTGAGATGGGCGTTGCGGGAATGGAATGGAAAGGTGAAGGGTAAAGTCATCAGTGTATGAGTGGATAGGGTTAGATGTACAGCTTAAAAGGTCATTGATGAATAAAAGGAAGAGAGTTGGTGATAGGACAGAGCTCTGAGGAACACCACTGTTGATAGATCTAGGAGAAGAACGATGGCTGTCTACAATAGTAGCTATAGAATGACCAGAAAGGAAGCTAGCGATGAAGGTGCAGAGAGAAGGATGGAAACCGTAAGAGGGCAGTTTGGAAATTAAAGATTTATGCCAGACTCGATCGAAAGCCTTTGAGATGTCAAGTGCAATGGCAAAGCTTTTGCCAAAGTCCCGAAAAGAGGATGACCAGGAGTCTGAAAGGTAGGTGAGAAGATTGCCAGTGGAGCGTCCCTGATGGAACCCGTACTGACGATTAGAAAAGAGGTTGTAATAGGAAAGATGCCTTAAAATTCTTCTATTAAGGATTGAATCGAAAACTTTTGAAAAACAGGATGTTAAAGAAATTGGACGATAGTTAGAGAGTTGGGAATGGTCACCCTTCTTTGGGACTGGCTGAATGAAAGCAAACTTCCAGGAAGAAGGAAAGGTACAAGTTGACAGAAAAAGGCAAAAAAGTTTACCTAAGCAGGGTGTAAGCACAGAAGCACAGTTCTTGAGAACAACAGGAGGGACTCCATCAGGCCCATATGCCTTGTTAGTATTAAGGCCAGTGATGGCAGAAAATACATGAGCTGAAGACATTTTAATGTCAGCCAGAAGGAAGTCGGAGGGGGGAAGTGATGGAGGAACAGCACCGGAATCGTCTAAGGTGGAATTGGAGGAGAAAGGTTGAGTGAAGAGATCTGATTTATCAGTAGAAGAAATAGCTACAGAACCGCCAGAGTAGAAAAGAGGAGAAAAGGATGATGAGGTAAAGTTGTTGGAAAGGTTTTTGGCAAGGTGCCAGAAGGAGTGGAAAGAATTCGAGTTGGAGAGCAGAGAGCATTTACTATGGATGAAATTATTTTTAGCAATGCGAAGAACAGACTTAGCACTATTCCAGGCAGAAACGTAAAGATGATGTGATTCAGAGGTGGGTTGGCTCCGGTACCTTTTATAGGCCCTCTCCTTCTTGTGGACAGCATTAGAACAAGCGTGATTAAACCAAGGCTTTCTTGCATTAGACAAAGGATACAAGAAAGGAATGTATGCTTCCATGCCCATAAGAATAACCTCCGTAATGCGTAAGGCACATTCAGGTCGCTCCCGGCCATGGAAGTAATAATCATTCCATGGAAAATCAAAGAAGTACTACCTAAGGGCCTCCCAATCTGCAGCTCCAAAGTGCCACAGACAACGTTTCTTTGGAGGGTCCACAAGGTGTACCAGAGTGATAGGACAGGTTATGGTGATAAGGTTGTGATCTGAGGAGCCCAACGGAGAGAAAAGATTAACAGTGTAAGCAGAAGGATTAGTTGTAAGGAAGAGGTCAAGTATGTTGGAGCTCTCTCCAAGGTGGTCTGGGATACGAGTAGGGTGCTGTACAAGCTCCTCTAGGTCATTAAGTATAGCAAAGATGTAGGCTTGTTCACCAGGTGGATCAGTGAACGGAAAGGAGAGCCAAAGGTGGCGGTGAACATTGTAATCATCTACAATGGAGATTTCAGAGAAATGAGAAACGGATCGAATGTGTTCCATCGTAGAAGATAGTCAAAAAAATTTTGATAGTTGAATTAGGGGATAAGTAAACAGCACAGATATATTTAGTCAGAGAATGACAGGAAAGCCGAAGCAAGTGTAGAGGATTCAGAAGAATCAAGTTCTAGATCACGAGAGCAAGATAAGTCGTGCAAATATATACATAACATCCACCAAACAACTGCTTTATCATCCTCCGAAATGTCAAAGGAACATTACTCAGTTTAAAAGGCATCCAGAGAAATTCAAAGTGCCCAAGGTGAGTGCTAAAGGCAGTGATGGGACGTGACTCTTCAGTCAGCTCCACCTGCCAATTCCCTGATGCTAGATCCAGGAGGGTGAACATGGTATTTTCTTTACCCAAGGACTGCAGTAAGTCTCTGAGATGCAGAATCGGGTAACGATCCAGTATGGTTACCTTGTTCACTTGCTGAAAATCTACAACAGGTCTCACACCACTGTTGTGGGGAAAAAATTAGAAAAATTTAGAATATACCCCCGTAGTGTCGTAAATATTTAACTGGCTAATCACTTGCACTAAACAAGACAAAAATAGGCCTACATTACTACATAATTTGTCCGGATATATATGTCTTACTCCCAGGACTCACCTGGATCGTAATGACGTGTAGGTTGTGTTCCCTACTATGCAACTAAACAATCTATTTAAGGATCCTCAAATAAAAGCTGGAAACCCTGGTGAAATATTATTCGCCCAGTCTTTCGCCACTAAGGGTCATTTAGTTACTTAGCTTAAGAGTAGCAATGGAGAGGCTTGTAGGTTGTTGCCATATGGTCGGAGTTGTTGAAGATGTTGCTTGTTGCTAGTGCTTGGCGGATTACTGGAGGTTACGGCCTGGACCAAATACGTACTTTTTACGTAAGCATTACTATTTACACTATTTATAAATTAAAGTGAATTGATAATGTTCATTCCCATCTAGGAGGAAGCGCTGTCGTAAATTAATTAATCAGTCCAGTCTGTCCAAACCGAATTCTCTCTCAATACCACGAGAGTGGTTAGACTGCTTCCAAGTGTGACTAAAGCATGACTGGGACTGCCCCTGACTCGACTCGAGATCATGTGAGACTAAGACTCAATGAATTAGGACTGAGAGCGTGGGTGAGAGCCCGAGCAACTGAGGTCTCAAGACTCGTATTTGACCGAGGCCTAGCCGAGACTAAAACTTAGACCTCTGGAGAGAAGAACAGAGGCGATCCACCACTCAAATAACTAAAAATGCATATGTGCACATTCCATCCATGGCTGGGGAAAAGACTAAATTATGAACCATAGTATAAATATACGTAATCCTATATACCCATCACCCTGGGTTACGTATAATACATTATACTTCCAAAATACGACTGCCCATCACCAACTAAAATAGAAAATGGGAGGAATTATTCCTAAATTTCCGACAACTGTCTTTTTTAGGCACTAGAAAGAGTGGTGCATTCCAAGGTGAGGAAGAAGGCTGAATGACTTCATCATGAAGCATATATTCAACTTCCTCTTCCACTGCTTTCCTTTGGTTGTGTGGTAGACGGTATGCAGGCACATACATCGGATTTCTACCAGGTTACAGTCCAATATGATGCTTCACCTTGTCCGTCCTACCCAGTGGTTCTCCTGGAAGTGCCACTACATCGGAGAATTCTTAAAGAAATGCTAGCAACCGCATTTTATGGGCAACATTATCGGTTACCTTCACGTATTGTTCTAGCAGCTTCCCTTTCCCAAGACGTGTAGGTTCTGACTGAGTCATTGTTTGTGATGTGACTAGGGGAGAGACCACCTGTACGTTGTTGACTTCCTTTACAGGGGCACCATAGGACATCAAGTCGCCTATATAACAACCATCTCTGAGCTTAACTGCACCACCACTCATATTTGTGATGGAGAGGGGCATCTTCTGGTCTGGCCTGACACTATTCAGGGTGGATTCCAGCGACCATGCCTTATGTTTTACTGTCTCTGGTAAAGATGCCACATTGCTTCCCTCCAACACATCAGGGACTCGTTCGGGAATTTTGCAGACAGTTCGACTGGGTAAGTGGTGATTCCCACTCACTGTAGCCCTGACCTGTTTCCAATCCATATCCTCTGTTTCATGTGCGTCCGGGGACTCCCTTGATGCTTCACTTGTTGGGGTCACAACTGGTTGAATGGCTCCTGATTGGATGCCAGTTCCAGCTTGTGTTGCTGAGGGATTAAGGCCTACAAACTCCTTTCCATTAAAGGAAATAGAATATCTCTGAGGGTGTATAATCACGTTATACTCCTCCATGGATTCAAAGCCCAATAACCCATCAGCTGGCAGAGGGAAATCCTCAACCACATAAAATGTCGCGGATAACAAAGGGGGTCATTTATCTACCCTCAGTGTCAACAGTACCTGGCTTATGATCTTCATTTTACTCCCTGTCACACCTGTCAAAATGACATCAGGTGCTGACAACGTCCAACTGGCTTGAGACATCAAACATTTGAGCCTCTCCAGCTCTTTACTAGATATAATGTTTGCACATGCCCCAGTGTCCACTATCAAAGACACCTGGCCTTTCTCTATGATCCAAGGTATCGAGAGCAAATCCAAATTCTTAATAGCTGCCACATACGCATCAGTGGGTTGTACGATTTTATATACTTTTGCGTGCAGCACAGAACATCCCCTGAACAAGCTTGGTTGCTCAGTTTTTCCTGATTGGCAAGAACAATTGGGCAGTAGTCCAAAGAATGAGGACACTGCCCATGGATGACACACCATCTTTGCACTTTTGGCTTTACAGCCTTGGTCTTTTGCTGTCAAGAACTAGTACTGGGTTCTGATAAATTACCAATATGCTGGGAATCGAACCAGGGACTCTCAGGTGAGAGTCAGGCAGCATACCACTACACCACAACCAGGTAAAAGTTAAGTCACGTTGTCACAATCCTCTTGATGCCCACAGTGGGGGCGGAGGGACGTTGGTTACAAGATTGTGACAACGTGAGTTAACTTTTACCTGTTCGTAGTGTAGTGGTATGCTGCCTGGCTCTCACCTGAGAGTCCCTGGTTCGATTCCTAGCATATTGGTAATTTATCAGATGATTTTTCCTGTGTACAGTACAGGTTTCTCTCTTCATTCTGACTTGCCGTAAGTGCTTGGGATAGATTAAAAGCATCTACTTGCCCGAGTGCCAGGGGGTTAACTCATCCTCTTGATGCCCACAGTGGGGGCGGAGGGACGTTGGTTACAAGATTGTGACAACGTGAGTTACCTTTTACCTGGTCGTGGTGTAGTGGTATGCTGCCTGGCTCTCACCTGAGAGTCCCTGGTTCGATTTCCAGCGTATTGGTAATTTATCAGATGATTTTTCCTGTGTACAGTACAGGTTTCTCTCTTCATAGTACTGGGTTGTTTGTTTCCTACCTGCTTTTCAGTACTAGGTCTAGATGTGGTGGGCAGGTTGGCCTTGGCTGCCTGATGAGCCACCTTCTTAACATGCCAATACTTTTTATTTGTGTGACCAGCTTTGTTACACACAGTACAGAATCTGCCAGCAGGGCTTTACTCTGTGTGCACAGCTAAGATACTACCTCCCTCTCCTTCTGCCTTTGCTTTTAGCTTAAAGCTCATGTCAGGCAAGGCTATTTCAGGAGGTCTTTTGGCTTTCCTAAGTGTCTGAAGTCGCCTAGTAGGGGCTAAACAAGACAAAACCTGTAGGTACTCTAACAATCTAGCTACCCTCTCAAAAGTCAATCCCCAAGCTGTGTCTCCCCAGCCCAAAGTTTGCAAGGCTTTGCTAGCTTCTGCATGGCATCTGTCTACCTTCACCAAAGCCTGGCTTTCAGTACAGTTAGGATGCTGTTGTGCTCTATTTAGGAACCTAATCACCCAAACATCCGACATGGAGCAGTCATTTGCAAAAGTGTTAATTAGGGCTTCCTTAACCTTTTCATATTCATGAGCATTAGGCCCAGTTTGAAATAATGAGGCCTCTAGCATTTCAGCTGCTGGGGAATTTGGCTTATTATTTGCTCTACTATGCCAAATTTTTTCCCCGTCACTAGCAAGCTGCATCCTATGTATCTGGGCCTCGCAGTCTCACAGGAATCTATGAATGTCGTACCTATCTTCCTCAGAAAACTGTAAAATCAGTTGGGCTGTAGGTGGCACCTTTATACAGTCTGGGTTCGAAGGTGCCTGAGTAACAAATGGTCCCTGAGACTGTCTAACCTGCACTACAGGAGGTAAAGTTGAAGGAACGCTAGCAGTAGCCAGATTAGTGGTCGCCATGTTAGGTATTTGCCATAAGGGAGGAAGATTCATCTGAGTTTGCATGCCAATACTGTTAGTATTCATGCCCCATGGATTAGCACAAGGATCCTGGGTTTGCATGCCAATACTATTAGTATTCATGACCCATGGATTACCATAAGGAACATTAGCAAATAAATGGTCTTGTCCTTGCTGTCCAAAGGTTAATGGTGTACTGAACATGCCTGAGGTGTAAGTGGGTGTGTGAGTGGTTGCATTAATATCAGAGATTAATGAACCTTGAGTATCTGGTTGAGAGGCCAAGGGTGCTGTTGTAGCCTGTTCAACATCCACAGTCTCTTCTATACTGAATGTACCCTCTTCAGTAAGACCGGCCATTTTGGACCTAACTGAACTTTCAGGAACTGTACAGTAAGAACGAACAGAATGCATATGTAAAATGTTAAAGTCCCCACTATTCAGGTCCTTAGAAGTGTCCTGACTATCTTCAGTCCTAGTATGTCACTCACTACGTAAGGTTTGGATACTCTTAACCAAAGTCTCAATCCACTCACAAAATTCTGAGTCTGATTCGCTAGAATCTGCTTCTGTCGTGGTTGGTTTATCTTAATCTTCCCTTAATTATCATCCCACTTCTTCACTGTATCCATCTAACCTTGTCAGAATTTATTCCCTTCCCAGTCACAGGAAAAATTAAACTGACGCAAATAGATTAGTTATGGCTTTTAGCAATAGAGAATGGGACACAGACAAGACATACAGCAAATGTATCTATTTAGGGGAAACTGAGAAACCTTTATTTTTATACACATTACCTAACTAACATGTGCTGCTTAACCCCTAAAACGCGGGGCGTCGTGTTTGCAATGCTCGCCGAAAGGACATAACGGCGGATCGTCGCGTTTGCGGTTAGAGTTAATTTTTAATAAACGTGGGCAAGGATGTTCCAGCTGGTATTGTCTATCAGTACCACCACCCTTTAGCTACATACTTTACCTTTGTACTACTGACCTCCGTTGTTGCCAAGTATCGCGTTTGCCCCCCTCCCCCCCACCACGGCCCGGCCAGCCTGGTTGTGATACATGGCAGAGCTCTGACTGCTCAGAACTGTAAATCTGCGCTCTACTCTCACAAGCAATTTATGCTAATAGGAAACGCTTGTTTCCCCAGTTGTCACACTAGTTTTTTTTTCGCACGGTTTGCCCCTGTTTAGCGTCAGTTTACCGCAGGCTTTCAAAGTGACATTATGGTGAGTTCTAGCTCTTCCGAGTCAGTGCGAGCGGCCGACAAGAACGAGAATAAAGTGACGGGCGTAAGGGAGAATAAAAAGTGCACTGCGGTGATCTTTTGGGAAGTAATATGATTGAAAATAATGTAGTATACGTGTTTTTAACTGTGAAAATGGAAATGTTTGTTGAGTGATGGGAAGACCGCCGCCACGCTGCATGTCGGCCATACGCTTCGTTGATTTTAGCCTTATTTTCAGTGCTTATTGTACAAATACAAATACCAAACTACCTGTACGTTGTAGTATAAAGTTTACTGTGACAGAATGAGGCTGTGGTAGAGGGGAAACCGGGTTGCTGGAGGTGTGAAAGTGAAGATTTTGTTACCCAACTTTGCAAGTCTCCACTAGTCCTTGGGTAGCCCGTGAAGGCTCAACACCTGTCTCTGGAGAAAGCTGAATGTAAATACTATCTGCCATATCAAGTATAATGTTCTAGGGTTAATCTCTGATTTTTGGCTAATATTTTCCTACAGGTACTCAGACCGCGATCGAACCCCGCCACCCGGGAGGGGTCGGCTGTCCATTGGCCGCGCATTAGGGGTTAAAAAGTGTGTCTGAAGGTTCAATGTGCATGTACACTACCTAGGTGTCAGATGATGCTGAAGTTCCCGGCAGATTTGTACTGCAGGTCCACACACTTCATCAGGTTTCTTCTCCAACCACACGACGATCCTCTCCCCATGCTGGTCCTCAGATGACTGTGAGATGCCGCACACACAGCCACAGAGCCCACACACCAGACACTCGCCCTGCCTCACTCCAGTCTCCGTGCCCAGAGTTGCCACATGTGTCTAGATGATGCCACTGTTCACCGCACTGGCCTCGGTCATGAGAGTGAGATAATTGCCAATTCCTGCTTGAAGGTGGAGATCTCTCTCCAGGCAGAGATAGAGAGAGAACTAGATTCACTACTCTGATATATCTGCTCCATTTACTCGCTCGACAATTAGTCCCTTTGCAACAGGAAAGTAAGATTTTCTGTTTCAACCGCAGGATCACGAGCAGTTGCAAGAGGTTTCACAAATCCCTTTAGCACCTTGTTGTATCCCACCGCTGCCACCAATATTATGTGTCAGCTTATAGGAATTCCTCAACTAGTCACTAATCAGCTTATTAGAATCCCACAGCTGATCGCCAAACATATCAGCTTAGATGTGACTGCACTGTTCCAAGTGAGGTTATCAAGATATAACATTCTGCCTGGTCGAAGTCACTTCTGGCTGACACTCTCCACCAAATCTCACACTGGACATGGTGGGAATCAGCGTAGATCCTGTTGAAGGAATGGTAGTGGGCGGTCGGCTGAGGGTCGGGACACAGGAATAACTCTACATGTAGGCCTATCCATCATGGAGGTACCCAGGCAACTGGAGCGTGACTGGGATGCGTGTGGGGTGTTGCCAGTGGGTACGGGTGGTGAAAATAATCAGCTGAGTATTCAAACAATGGCACGAATTACTAGATCATGTATACATGATCCCCAGACGGCCCCGGGAGGACATCTATTCATGTCACCCAGACGGGATGAGTTAACCTGAACCAGTTCGTCAAGTTTGCTCTGAAGTGGACCAAATAAATGTCTAATGTAATTTTGCTACATCAATGTGACCTAGCCCTGTGCCCTTGGCCTTTGACCTATCGTTCTAAAAAAAAAGTTTCCTCAATAGCTAACCCCCAGTTATTTCACCAGGTCTGGCTGAAACTGGAGTTTTTTAGCAGTTTGTTAACAGACACACAGACAAACACACACAATGACCAAAAGAATATTGTATATCTGGCATATGTACATAATTATCCTTATCCTTATCAATACCATCATCACCATCTGCATTTCCTTTCCCACAGGTTAGATGAGGTAGGGTCCAGAAAGCAAGTACAAATTTTATACAGTGAGATATTAACGAAAGTTTGACTAACTAAATGAGTCGTACTCTCATTTATGCACCAAGCAAGCCCTGAATCCTGGTCCCACCTGATAGGCCAAACAAACATTCCGCACATAGCCCCACAATCCTGTGTCTAGTTACTAATAACTCCACAATCCTTTGTCTGGCAGACTTAAAAATTGAAATAAAAGAACTGATTGCTCTACGAGTGAGGAAATAACAAAAGGCTGGATGAAAGTTTAAGCAAGAAATGATGAAAGGTCATAGTGACAGAGGCCACGGGTGGTCCATCTTGCTTGTTGTATACTCAAGTTCAATTGCAAAGTTCTTATTCTAAACGTATGCATAGTGATTTGTAGGGTGATTCTCGAACAAGATAAATTTTTTGTTATTTATATAAAATGGATTTGTTTGAGGGTTTACAAACTGGTTAATAATCAGTGGGTGTTTCATGCTGTATGTAGTAGTGGTGGCATTCCTTCCTGCATTTTGCTCAGTGCTGGTGGGAACCAGTTGTGTCTTAAGATTATTGTGATCTCCCAGTAACTGAATTTAGTTGGACCATTGGCTTTCTGTAGTAAACTTATTTTCTGAGCCCTTTCAAATAGTTATATAATATTTAACGGATTTTCTTTAGCCACAATATGCAATTCTTGACTGATCGGATATGGGTATCTTATATGCAAATCATAGTGCTCGGTTTTCTGTTCTCTATAGATGTACCATCTGTATTTTACTTAAGATCACTAATGGTTTTGGAGGGTATTCTAACATAAGAAATGCAAATTCTTTTATGAGGTGAAATTTATTTTGCTTAATTTCTCAAATTGCCATAAGGTGTTTCAAACTAGATTTGTTTTGTTATTCATGTCATTGACAAATTGTGTTATGCCTCTAGTAGATTTCTTGACTCATAGCACTTTTCCAACTCTACTGTAAGTTCTCCTCCAGCTATCACATCATTTTTTTTTTTTTGTATTCTGCTAAATGAATTAGGTTAAATTTATTAGGGTTGGTTTTAATTTCCATTTTTGTTTACTACATTACTGTATTTACATTTCTTCGGCTGTTATTTCTTCTTGCTTTTCCTGGCAGTATTATAATTTGTGTGACTTCGCCAGTATAAAACATGTCTAGACAATGGGCAGTAGGTTCAGGTGTGTCACATGTAGAGAACAGGAGACAGTACACTACCTTATGGTACACTGCTCTTTATTTCAAGCAGTGATCCTATCATGGATTGTAATCTGATTCTGGTCACTTGGTTTTCAAGGAAGTTGCTAAGAATCTTTTCCAGATTTTCTGGGAGATTTATTTGAATTTTTTATTTTATTAATTTTTTATTTTATTTTAGGCCATTGTGCCATACTTTGTCAAATGCTTTTGATACATCCCTCAGGACAAGGTAATACTAATCCCAGTTAGACATTGCCTGAGATACTGTTTCATAAATACTATAATGGTTATAGCGCTGGTGGCTAACCAGTGCTGGCCAGCTGATCATGCACTACACACATTCAGATGGTTCTTTAGTCTTGTTTATTGCTCTCAAAAATTTTCCCTGGTATTTTTCGAAGCAAGTATGGAGGTGACTTAGTAGGCCTTGGAATTAAATGTATGATGGCTTCCTCGAATCGATCTGTAATGAGCCTGAAGATAACAGGGCACTGTGTATTTTTGTCCAGTGTTACACGGCTGGTGATGATATTTCTGTAGATTCTTTTTTGTGTTAATACCTCTACTTCTAAGGGCAATGTTTTTTCACGTTAATTACAATTCGTTTGATTTCTTTTACAGTTATTTTTCTGGTTACACAATTTTCTTTACTGAGTCTTGACATGTCAGAGTGATTGGAATGTAAGATTATGTGTTTATTTTTATGTATGAAATCGTTCACAATCTCTTCTTGATCATCATCGATATCTTCACTTTCTTCGTCACTCACTTGGAAAATGTTTTGCCAAATCTTTCAAAAACGTTATTCTTCTTTCTCCTCTTCACTTTTCTTCCACCGTTTCTATTTAGAAAATACGGAACTACACTCCCACTCATTCTTCTCAATTGCTTTATCATGGTCCGGAAATGTCAAGGATCATTGTAAGAAACTGTTAATTTCATAATTATTATCTATCTCTTCTTAGAGAGTTGCTTACATTATTCAGAAACATTTACTTCCAGTCTTCTCTAAGTAGTTTAAGTTCCATTTGTGAATTTGTTCATTATTCACTTGGTTTTTATATGTTAAATCCACGTCCCACACTACCACAGGCTCCAACAGCAGTAGTACAGCATAGGAAGGACGTCACCCAGTGAATCATTCTTCTTGGGGTCAGCCTTTCGGTGTACAACAGCATATCCTTAAACAAGATAAACTCTTGCGTAATAATACAGGCTTTTCGAGTTCTTTGTCTTTATTTTACCATGTAAATACACTCTGCATCACAACTCCAGAGCTATGCTAACTTCACAAGGCCACAAGTCAAACTAAACTGAAACTCCTCAGTTCCCCCCCCCCATCCCCTTTTAGATTCCTTGCTTCTCCAACATTCTAGGACGTGCTGGTATCCGCTCATAGCAACAACAGTTACCATATCAGACACATCCAAAATATTCCCAAGTTTCCTTACGTTACATAGCACTCTAAATTCTTTAGCAAAGAAACTGAAATTAAAGTACATATGGTAATTTAACAATCACCTAAATAAAACATTAAAGAGAAAGTAAAAAAAGGATAAGAATGAATGCATAACTTTCCACAGTATCTCCACTCACAGTGGCACGCTATTTGGGAACTCTGACTTGCAATGGAACATGCAAGAATCCTTGGGAATTCTCCATCACCCCCTTCCTTGTCCATTTGTTGTCCTGACAAAGCTATGCAAGCCTTACAAATATAATCCTTAATCCCCAACAAAATATTTAATTATACACAAAATAATCCTTCAATTTATCTGGTCTTGTATGCTGCTTCTGATGACGTCCCTACTCCTCCACCAGTTCACTCCTGAAATGATTTGGTCCTCACCCTGGTTCATTTCTACCCTACGGAAGCTATTGACATCCTCTCGTGCTTCAGCTCAATATCACAAGATACAGGTGAGCACAATTCCTCAGAGACGTCCCAGCTGTACTGTCTTTGCATGTGGTACTGCCACAGATGATTTACATGTACGACCATCGGGCGAGATTTCTTGTCACCACGAATCCAGTACGTTACCTCTGACAGGTGGTCCGTCACAGCATAGAGCCCATTCCATGGGCTCTGCAGCTTCGGTGACTGACTCTTCTTTCGCTGAGGATTGTATAACCAAACTCTGTCACCATCCTTGATGCTCACTGCACTTGCCTTGGCATCATTTCGCCTGAAAACTATAGCTTTTCAGATTTGATTATGTACCTCAGTCAGTCTTTCCTGAAGATGCTTTGCATAGTTGGAGGTGTCACTAGGCAGCTGTTCACCAGGTCTTCCCATTAACAGATCAACTGGCAATCGTAACTCATGGCCCAGCATCAGTTTTGTAGGGGTGTAGCCGGAAGACTCGTGGGATGCAGACCAGGATGCCATTAACAACATTGGTAATTTCTGGTCCCATTCCATCTGTCCCTCTACACAGAACTTGGCCAGTTATTGTCCCAAGGTTCACTTGAATTTCTCCACCATCCCATCCGATTGTGGCCTTAGCAGGGTTGTCTTTCTTGATCCCCAGTAACTTACTGTACTCACAGAACAACTGACTCGAAGTTTCTACCCTGGTCTGAATGTAGCTTTTGTGGCATCCAAAACAAGAATTGGTCAACCAGCACCTGAACAACAGTTGTGGCTTCATGATCAGGGATGGCCTAGGCTTCTGGCCACGTTGTGAAGTAGACCATGGCAACACAATATGTAAACTGGTTTCCTCTTTGAGTGAGTGGCAGAGGTCCAGTAATGTCCACTGTGACTCTTACAGCTGAAGAGAGGCACAACCACGTTTCTTGGGTCCCTCTTGGGACAGCATACATTACAGGCCCAACACCACTCTTCAGCATCCTGCTGCATGCCACCCCAGTAGAACCTCTGTCACAACTGACTTACCCCTGGATCAGCAACCATCGGCCACATCTGGCCAGACAAAGTTTTAAAGTTTGGCGCCATGGCGCCATTTTGAGAAGTCAGCTCGCCATCTAGGTAGCCTCTCCTCTTGGCTTATACTTGCGATTCAAGATGCGTCTGCGTTGCTCGTGTTTTTTATTTCTCTAATATAGTGAAAAAGGCTACATGTGGCCATGGTTGCAAACAAAGGTGATATGGTGTTTTTAATGGTATGTTTTTAATTTTTTGGTATTTTTTTCTAGGCATTAACAGGACCATCAAAGGGGATGTCTGGAATCAATGTATGCCATGCCGGCAACCTTTGAGAAGGCTGCAACCAAAGTTATAGTCAAAAAATGTAATGATAAGTGTAATTTTGACAGGTTTTTAGTGCCTTTAGAAAAAAATTTACTATAAAAAAAATTCCATACTTTTTTTATTTTTTATGTGCCAACATTTTCATTAGTCTTTACTCTACATGTGATAAAATTTTAATAAATGTGCAGTGCATAAAAGTACCACGTTGAGTACACCGCTTCCCGCCCAATCAACGAAGTTAAGCAACGTTGGGTCTGGTTAGTACTTGGATGGGTGACCGCCTAGGAACACTAGATGCTGTTGGCATAACGTTCTCCCTACTTGTCAAGTGGGGTTGGTGGAGGATTAGTGCCCCTCCCTGTAGAACAATTAACTCTAAGCCCTAGCCCACCCCGTTTGGGATACATGGCGTCTGGCAATGAATGAATGAGTGAATAAAAGTATGTTTTTTTAAATTCCCAAATCTGGCCACATGTGGCTGGTGGTTGCTGATAGCATTAGTTGGTCATGGTTGCTGATCCTTTCTTCACTCCCAGATACTCATTGGTGATCTGGTTATGAGACTCTTCTACGACCTTCTTAGGAACCACCAGTTGCTAATAATTGCTGAGGTTATGAGGTGTCTCCCACTGGTGCTCCAGTAGTTCGTTGATCAAACAAAGATGGTCCCACTAACTCCAGTAGCTCTTACACCTGTATTAAACATTTCCTCCCTTTTAGATGCATGGGGAAGTCATTCTTCACTGAATTCGTATTCTTAACAAAATTCTTCCCATTCTGAGCTGCTTGAAGGGCAAGGTCTTCTCTTAGAGCAGCCGATATTATTGGAATGACGGAATCATTTGACTCGTCTCTTCAAAAATCCCTTTACAATTTTTGTGCATTCTTTTGTAGTTTGTTGTCTTAAATATTTTTAAAATTTCGATGAAAGGTGCTGTACAATATTATCAATACGGTTTACAACGATATACTGATTTTTAAAGTGCTATTTGCATCTCTTTAAAAGTGTTACCCATGTCCACTGAGATGTTAAGCCAGACATAAACAGAGCTGTCAATGTGCTACCTCCGATATTCATCCAGTTTTATATGATCTAACACTGAAAAATCTTATACATTAAGGTCAGGGTCTCACAATGATTTTCTTTTAAGAAGTATTTTGCTTGTTAATTTGCCTGGAAAAGGAAAATCTGCCATCAAGGTCATAGGAGTGGCTCAGCTCATGGCTTCCAGTTGGAAAAAAAAAAGTGAGTGCTGCCATGCAAGTATGTGAGATGGACGTTAACAAGTGACTCTTATATTTTCGAATAACGTTAAAGATAATAATATTCCTCGAATATGATTTATTATCAAAATATTGTCTTAAAGAGAGAATACTGCTGTGGTTTTGACCAGAATGGTGTTTATGACTGAATACAAACCAACAGTATGGGTGTTGTGAAGACCTCCCTCATCTCAAATGTGTTGTGCTTTCATTATACAGTGCGAGATATGCGTGTTTTGATGTATTAGTTTATAATTCTAATGCGCCACCATAACAAACATCAGCAGGATGGGTCGTTTCAATTAACAGGGCTACCAACCTGAATATTTTCTCTTCCTTTCTAAGGGAAACTGTGTGAATACCTATGGAAATCAAAACTCTTTCGATGGGAGGGGAAAGATTAGGGAAGAGATTATTTTTAAGAATACGGATAATAGTTGCATGGCTGACTCTGGAAACCTCTTCCCAAGATGGTTGCATTGTACCCCGCTGCAACCACTCTAGCACTGGTTGTACATCTGTATCCTCCATCTGCCTCCTCCTCAGGTCTTCTTCAGTTGACACTGGCCCTGTTACTGCAGTACAGTATAGCTGCATTTCTTGATCCTTTTCCCACTACACTGCTTGAAAACTGGATCACAAGGTCGGTGACTCAGCCTGCCAGCACTGCCATGTATCCATCCAGGCCATTTTTTTTTTTTTTTTTTTTTTTTTTGGTAACAGAACAAAGGAATGAAAAACAAATGAATAAAAAAAAAAACTTATTGACAAGACTTAAAAAGTGTTATGGATCTAGTATATTTTCAGATGATTCTAAGCAACATCAACCAGTAAATTTTGAATATCATATCCAATTTTCGTCAGCATGTCCAGTTTTCGAAAACCATTAAACCACTGGAAAATCTGCTCGTGTTGGAAAATCTTGTTTAACTTCAGTCATAGAGATATATATACCTTGTAAAGTTGCATTCGGCTAGTAATTGTGGCGGTTATATTAGTTTCAGTTAAGTACCTGAATCACAAGATATTTAGCAACTCAAAGTGAATCAGCCACAGCCGAAAGTCTGGGAAAATTTTCCCACCATTAAGATGATTTTTTTTTTTTTACACCAATGTATGCAATGGTAATCTTATAGTTGTTATTATTCTATTTCAGCTTTTCTTTACTGCAACGGTGCCTTGATCTGTGTTGGTCAGCAATGAAGCACCGCAACTGTATGAATGCATCAGACTCTTTCTGCTACATCTTTCGGTTCTTTACACCTGAAAGCCTGAAGAAACAAAATACAAAGAATGTTAAAAGTGCTTAAGATTACTTCAAATGTCCTGATGGTAATCAAAACAAGAAGTGGACACCCCATACTGCATGCAAGTTCGGCATAAACCACATGAAACGGCCATCAGGTATGCCTGTACCAGTGGTTTGGCACGAACCAAATGATCACTGTCCTGACTGCTACTTTTGCCTCACTAACACCAAAGGGAATTCATTAAAAACTAGGTCCAAGATCAGGTATCTTAACGTACCTTCTCTAAGGCAAGCACCCCATGGTCCTAAGCTTCCAGTTCCAGATCCTCCATTAAGTACAAGTGAATCAGCATCTAGTGAGGAGGAGTATTGCATTGATGCCGACTTTCAAGAATATTAAGAGAGCAAGGAGCCACAACTCATCAGTCAAGCAGAGCTGCATGACCTTATAAGAGACCTTGACTCCCTCAATGAGAAAAATGAAATCCTTGGATCTCGAGACAAATAATGGAACATGCTACAAGGTGGAGTTTGTACCACCACTTTCCATCATAGACATGAAAAGCTCTCAATTTACTTCAAGATGGATGACATGCTTTGTAACTGTTATGATGCTGTATCGTTAATGCAACACATTTGTAAGTCACGTCCTTATCAAAAAGGAAAATGGCGGCTGCTCTTAGATTCTGGGAAGAATGCACTGAAGATAGTCCTTCTCCATATTGGAAATGAGCTTCCTTTTGTTCCAGTTGTCCATGCCCATGGAATGAATGAAAGTTATGAAACTATGAGTAATCTGTTGACTGCTACTGCCTACAAAACATATCAGTGGAGCATCTGTGGAGACCTGAAAGTGATCTGCTTGCGTTTAGGACTTCAGCAAGGTTACAGAAAGCACATGTGTTTTCTCTGTTCATGGGACAGCAGGGCAGACGCTACGCATTACACACAAAAGGAATCCCTAGTGTGACCGAAAGATATGACTGGAAGCTTCAATTGTCCTAACAGACCTCTTGTTGACCCTGAGAAGGTATACTTTGCTCCATTTCATTTGGAACTTTGATGTAGAACTTTGTGAAGGCCATGGATGAAAATGGTGCTGGCTTCCACTGCATACGAAGTTCCTAGGCATTGTATCTGAGGCCAAAGTAAAGGCAGGTTTTTTTCAATAGTCCCTCAAATTCACCTTATACTCAATTATTAGGGTTTGGAAAGAGCTTATCTGAGCTGGAAATGGCTGCTTGGGGGAGCTTCATGGTTCTTGCCAAGAATTACCCAGGACATTTTCGAGCATCGAATTATGTGGAGCTTGTGGACAAGATGTTGAAAAGATACTATGCACTCGGTGCTCGAGTGTCATCCAAGATAAATTTCATCCATTCTCATTTGGACTTCTTTCTATTAATTTCTGGCAATGTCAGTGATGAACGTGGCGGAAGGTTTCACCACGAAACTGTCATAATGGAGAGCCGATATCAAGGCCGATTCAATCCGAACATGATAAGCGACTGTTGTTGGACTTTACAGTGTGAGAGTAATTGTTCCTACCCCCCTGGGGGTAGGGGGGTTTCAACAATACTCCTCCTGTATCCCTGCTTGTCGTACGAGGCGACTAAAAGGGTTGGTGGTGGGTTAGTGCCCCATCCCGTAAAAAGAACTAACTAAAAAAGTGAATAAAGCGCCTCGGACCCGGACGGACCATACATTGACAACTAAGGAACAAAGGACATTATTAGGGTGGGAACATGGAATGTGGGAGGAGTGAATGATGAAGTGAAAGAGAGAGAGATTGTTCAGGTGCTTGAGGATGCAAAAGTGGATATATGTGGATTGACCGAAACTAAATGGGGGTGAAAGGGTGAGAGAATGGGAATATGGTTTAGGTATATGTGCGGGAGTCAATGAGAGTGAGAGGGCAAGAGAGGGAGTATGTCTGATGATAAGCAAGAAGTGGAAGGGGAATATAAGAGAGTATGGAACAGTGGGTGCAAGGATTGTATGGATGAGGATGAAAGTAGGTATACAAGCGTGGGCGATTGTGTGTATGCCCCAACAGAGGATCGAGTGGAAAGAGTGAAAGATGAGTTTTGGGCGAGAGTAGAAGCATGTATGGACAAGTTTGAGAGGAGCGAGAGAATGCTGTTGATTGGAGACATGAATGGCAAAGTTGGGAATGTACGAGTGGATGGAGTGGTTGGTCAGTGGGGTGTGCCAGCTGAAGTAGATGGGAATGGTAGTGCTTTGGTGGACATCTGTGCTTGTAAGGGGTTGGCAATAGCCAACACCTACTTTCGTCATGAGATGATCCACCGGTATACATGGAGAGTAATGAGGAGGATGGATGATGAACTTGTTGAACGGAAGGCAATGATAGACTACGTGTGTGTGGATGAACGAATGAGAAGACAAGTGTTGGATGCAAGAGTGTGGAGAGGGTGGGGGAATGGAGTCTCGGACCATCACTTAGTGATGGCCAAGGTAAAGCTGCAAAGAAAGTGGTTGAGGAGACGAAGGGGAAGACAGGAGGAAGCAGCTCCTGTGAGAAGAGTGGAGAAATTGCAAGATAGTGAGAAAATGACAGAGTATAAGAGCATAGTGGAAGAAAGATTGGAAAGGTATGAGCTGGAGCAGATGGAAGGGATGGAAGACGTATGTAAGATATTCACGGAAGAGATAGGCACAGCGTGTGACGCGGTTTGTGGAGTGAGGAGGAGATGCAAGGGTGAGCAAGGGACAGCATGGTGGAATGATGAGGTGAAACGAGCTGTGGAACAAAAGAAGAAGGCATATAGTGAATGGTTTGCGAGTAGAGGTAGGGGAGATGAGAGAGAGAAGAGAGAGGTATATGTGAGCAGGAGCAGAGAGGTTAAGAGACAGGTGAAGGAGAGTAAGAAGAAAGTGGATGAAGAGTTTGCGAGGAATCTGAGTGTGAAATGGAGGGAGAGTAAGAAATTGTTTTGGAAGGAGGTAAAGAAAGTAAGGCAGTGTGAAAGGAGAAATAGTAGGGGAGTGAAAGATAGGAATAATAGATTGTTGGTGGAGAAGAGAGAAAAATTGAGGAGATGGAAAGAGCACTTTGAGGATTTGTTGAATGTAGAGAGTGAGAGCAGTGCGAATATAAGTGGTTGGGGAATGGCTGGGAGAAGAAGAGATGAGAAGAGGGAGGAGGAGATCAGTAGTGCGGAAGTAGTGGAAGCGATGAAGAAGATTAAGTTGGGAAAGGCCCCAGGAATTGATGGAGTGTGTGGTGAAATGTTTAGGTATGGGGGTGAGATTGTTGTGAAGTGGATATGGAAGTTGTGTAGATTGGTTTAGGAAGAGGGAGGGGTTCCAGAGGACTGGAAATCGGGTATAATTGTTCCTTTTTACAAAGGAAAAGGGGAGAGAGAAGTATGTGGTAACCATAGGGGTATTTGCCTTCTTAGTGTGACCAGTAAAATATATGGTAGAATACTCATTGATAGGGTTAGGCATAAACAGAGGAGCTAGTTGGAGAAGAACAAGGGGGATTTAGGAAGGGAAAAGGGTGTGTAGATCAGATATTTGTTCTAAGATGTTTAGTGGAGAAGTATCTAGAGAAGGGAAGGAAAGTGTATGCTGCTTTCATGGACTTGGAGAAAGCTTATGACAGAATAGATAGGCAGGGTATGTGGAAGGTATTAAGAATATATGGAGTGGAGGGGAAATTGTTGAGTGCTGTGAAGAGTATGTACAAAGGAGCTAGGGCTACGGTGTGAGTGGATGGTGAGCTGAATGAGTTCTTTGATCTCAATGTGGGACTGGAACAGGGTTGTGTGATGTCTCCATGGCTGTTTAACCCCTTAACCGCGGGACATCACTTTCGTGACGCTTGGGAGCAAGGGATCACACCGCGGGGCGTCGCTTTTGTGATTCTGTGTTATTTTGAATTCACCCTGGCTTCCAAGTGGGGGCTTGTATCATCTATCAGTACTGCCAATGTCCAACACTAGTCAGCACTCCTAATCTCATCTGTACTCCCATCCATTGTTGGCAATTTAGCCATTTCTCCCCATTCTTGACTCCCCTCCCTACCCCCCGTCCATTACCCTATCCTCTCGCCTGCCCGGCCGTGCTACGCTAAGTAAATCTTCCCTGGAATTTTTCACTGATTTCATCCATTAAAATAAACCCTATGTCCTATTCTTATACCAAATAATATATACAAGAAAGAAATAAGTAAGTGAGAGTGCCATACACCTGGAATTGGCTAATTATCACCTGACAACACCTCACGTGCACTCGTTCGCTAATTTTCGCTGTTTTTTTTCCCCTTGAAATATGCCGTATAATCTATTTTCGTAATAAATATACATGTAAGGAGGGAAGGGAGAAGCCTAAGTGATATTTACATTCACCTGGAACTACCTAATTTATAATGTATTGTCTAGATTTCCTGCCAATCATATCAGTGCTAGACAAAGCTGTTTCAAGATATAACATTGGTAGCTCTGAATATATATCTCCCTAAGTAGGCCTCTAATCTATTTTCGTAATAAATATACATGTAAGGAGGGAAGGGAGAAGCCTAAGTGATATTTACATTCACCTGGAACTACCAAATTTATAATGTATTGTCTAGATTTCCTGCCAATCATATCAGTACTAGACTTAGCTGTTTCAAGAAGTAATATTGGTAACTCTGAATAACCCCTAGCAGGCCTCCACGCGTTATCAGTTCACTCTCATCACCCGAAGCGAGAGTACGTATGTTTCTTCTTGCTGACTTCAAGGCCTTTTTTCACCCCCATTCAAATGGCCCTGTGACCTTTACCCCCTACTAAACCTCGTGTGGAAAGAGGTAAAGGGCTGACAGTTGATAAAAGAGCGACTACGATCTTTCTATTGAGTAAAACAGTGCAAGTGGAATTGTAAATAATGTGTAAACAGCAAGTGAAAGTAATGAATGTAAATATACGTGAACAATGGAAAATAGTTTTATAAGTTATTTCAAGTGACAGTGCACAACACAGTGTAAATAAAATAGAAATGTAAATAACGTAAATAAAATAGAGAACGTAAATAGAAATGTAAATGAGTAGTATTATAAGAATACGAGTATATACCCTAGGAGTAATGAAAGTGAAAGTTTCACTCTAGCATGTCTGAATGCTATGAGTTATGAGAGTGAAGATGAAAGTGACATTCACTCTCAATGCCAGTATACAGGACGAGAAAGTGAATGCTACGTATTTTACTGAAAGAAATTGAATCCCTATAGTGACAATAAACTAATACTACTGAAGGAAACTTATGGATAAAGACTGTAGATATATATAAGTGTTATATAGTAATAGAAATATAAAGTGTGAGGGGTTTTATGAATAATAAATGACAGGCTACCAAGAGCGAACTAGTGCCAGTGCGACGATCAGACGCGCTCGTAATTTCCATTGCTTCCACAGTGTTTTTTTTTTTTTAGTATGGATCCCAAACTACTTGAAAATTGTAGAATAGTGTTTATAGTGTTTGTGTCTGGCTGTGGTAATCATATTACGGGTTGTCGGGAAGTGTAAAGTGGAGACTTCGTTACCCTACTTCAGAGGTCTCCACAAGTCCTACGGTAACCGACGAAGGCTCAACAATCATTCCAGGAGAAAGCTGAAGGTATGTGCCATAAGCATATATTATTTTATTATTCTAGGACTAATAACTGATTTTTGGCAAATATTTTTTTAGAGTCTGTCAGAGCCCAAATAACCCCGCGGCACACGCAAGTCATTGGTAAACAAGCCCGCGGTGTAGGGGTTAATATATACATGGATGGGGTTGTAAAGGAGGTGCAAGATAGGGCAGTGGATGTGGGGGTGGCTCTAATGAATGAGGGTGAGATTTGGAAGATTCTGGTGTTGCTGTTTGCTGATGATACAGTATTGTTGAGTGAAGGTGAATGGGAGTTGCAAAGTTTGGTGAATGAATTTGGGACAGTGTTTAGAAGCAGGAATTTGAAAGTTAATGTAAACAAAAGTAAAGTTATGGTGTTTGAAAGGAATGAAGTCACAGAGTGTGCAGTGAGGCTGGATGGTGAGGATATTGAGAATGTGAGTGCATTCAAGTACTTGGGTAGTGTGATGAGTAAGGGTGGAACTTTGGGGGATGAAGTGCGTGAAAGGGTACAGCAGGGAAGGAAGGTTGTTGGTACACTGAAAGCAGTGATGAGAAATAGGGAGGTGAGTATGGAAGTTAAGAAGTCACTGCATGATAGTATTGTGATCCCTACCCTGACGTATGGAAGCGAGGCGTGGACCTTGCAAGAGGGGAACAAGTCAAGAGTGAGAGCAGTGGAAATGAGTTACTTGAGAGGAGCATGTGGAGTGACGTGGAGGGACAGGTTGACGAATGAAGAAGTGAAGGAACGTTGTGGGGTGGATGTGGATGTGGTTGAGAAGATTAGGAGAAATACACTGAGGTAGTTTGGACATGTGAAGAGAATGGAGAATGAATGACTGACTAAGAGGGTGTATGTAGGTGAGGTGGAGGGAGGGAGAGGGAGGGGTAGACCGAGGATGAGGTGGAGGGATTGAGTAGAGAGGTATATGAGGGAGGGGGGGGAGTGAGTTGGGGAGAGAGTAGTCAAATGGTGGGTGACAGAGCGACTTTGAGGCGTTTTTTCTGCAGCCACCCTTTGCGGGCTTAGGGCGTCGGGCTATAAATAGATATAGATAGATAGATAGATCGACTTCCAAAGTGCAAAGGTCATGTAATAATATGTATATGTATCGGTTTGTGCTTAGTACATGATATAAATTAAAGACTAAGTGTATTGACTTATTGACACTTTTGACGAAATTGCATGTTTCATGGAATTTTCCCTCTCTTATGATGTAGTACATCAAGGTTACGTGAGGTAAATTTTAGGGTCAGTTTAGAAATTTGGGGTAATAAATTAGTTAGAAACAGGTGAAAGTAAGTCAGAACCATTTTGGCTGTTGACCAGTGTAATCCAGATTACTGGAGTCCTCCATTCATAAAATATCTGTAACAGTTGGACTTGAACAGCTGTAAGTTGAAGTTTAGGGGGAAACAAACTTCGGGGATGCGAGTTCCAGAGAGATGCAGTTCAGGGAATAAAAGAATTTTAATAGACAGAAGTTCTGCAATATGGCTGTGGGACAATCCAGTCATGAGCACTACCAGATGCCCGTGTAGCACGAGGGAAGGCACGGAGAGGTGGCACAATGGATGCAACTTTGTCTGAATATTTGCCATAGAAGTATCTGTAAAATAATGCAACAGAGGCAACATTCCTTCTTACTTGTAGGGGAAGTAGTTTATTTATAATAGCAGGGTTATTAATAATTCCAACAGCTTTGTCCTGAATTTTGCCTAGTTGTTTTAGTGCAACCTCCCCACATCCACTCCACAAGGATGAGCAATATTCAAGCTGAGAGAGCACATGACTCTTATATATTATAGCTAACTGCTCGTCATTGAAGAAGTTACAGACTTTGTACAATAATCCAAGTTTTATGAAGGCCGTTTTAACAAGTGATCTGACATCAGAGGTCCAGCTGAGGGCATTGTAAATGAAACAATGAGAATTTTAATACTTTTCGAGACTGGAATATTAGTACTAGCATTGAAAGTAATATATGAATTTGGTAATGTCTTACATAAGTCTTGATTTATGGAGATGACTGTACTGAGTTGAGAGATATTAAACTTTGCGAATGGGTATTTGAGTGTAAATGAACTGTGAAGAGTTCAGTCATCTGCATAGGAATGGATGAGATTGTGGATCTTTGATATGAACTAGAAATAGGATTGGCACCAGAACTGATCCTTGTGGCACGTCGGCATTGAGTGGAAATCGGAATATACATCATCTACTTTTATTTTTCTGTCACTGAGATATGAGGAAAGCAGGGGAGTTTAGACAGCAGGGAATGGTGCCACAGTATGTCAAAAGCTTTAGAGATATCAAAGGCTACTGCATGAGTTTTTCCATGCTTGTCAATTGATTGATGGATGATATGAATCAGGAGATTGAATATGTCAATGGAAGATCTTTCGTGGTGAAAACTATAATGTCTATCACTAATTAAGGTGTTGGATTCAAGGTGTTTAACTATGTGCCTATTCTTTACAATTTCAAATCCTTTACCAAGAGAAGATGTGATAGCTATTCGTCTGTAATCAGAGAGGCCAGAGGATCTTCCTTTCTTTGGAATTGGGTGGATATTGGCTTCTTTCCATGAATGAGGGAATGAAGAAGTACGCATGTATAGTCTGAATAATTTAGCTAGAACAGAGGCAAGTTCTGGGGAACACTTTCTCAAAACAGCTGGAGGAATTCCGACTGGGCCTGGAGCTTTGTTGGTTGGTAAATTGTGTGGGATGGATTTTACGTATCTGGTCTGTATTTTAAGTGGAACAATTTCAGGAGAGCCAAATTCTAGTACTGGGACGTTCTGACTGACTTCATGTACCATAGAATTTCTGGCAAATATACTGGCAAAGATATTTACTTTCTCATGTGGGCCATTTGTAATGCTGCCATATGAAGATTTTACTGGGGGAATGGATGATGACTTGTTGAAGTTATTACTGAAAGAACTGAGAGCTGACCAGAATATTCTATAGAGCTTTTCCACGTGACGTCACGAGTCGTGACTTTTGTTTACGGCGCCACACAGGGCGGCAAATTGCCATATATCTTGAGAGAACTGCAGAATCCACGATGGTATTCCATTGATGTGCCTTCGGCTGTAAGATAAGGCAGAAAACTGGACGTGGGGTACACTTCTACAAGTTTCTAGCCAATGTGGAAAGGAGATTGACTTGGATAGCTGCCATGAAGAGGGAGAATTGGCAGCTGATGGCCTACTTCCGCCTCTGTAGCAAGCATTTCATATTAGGTGAACCAACGATTTGTAAGTAGATACGGGCATATTTACCATTCTTAGCGGTTGCAGGTGTCATGGGATATCCTAATTATGTCACAGCGCACAAGATCCACACGGCCATGTGTGTGCATGGGAAAAGAGCGGGAGGTCCATGTCACAGGCCTTGTTTTGTTATTATTCCAGAGTTTCACCCAAACAGAATTGGACATACCAGTGATGATCAAGAATGTTCGATGCGCAACTAAAACCGATTAAATTACAGATTGGGTTATACTTAAAGTTTGGTTAGCTTATGTAAGGAGGTTAGGTTAGCCTAGGTTAGGTTAAAGCTTATATTTTTATTATTTCAGTGTTTTCCAGTGTGACTCATTTGAAACTGATATGTCTGGTGAATCATTTTAACAATAGTGCAGTACAGAATATTGTTCAACATCTTAGTATGAAACTGTTACATACCACTGTGAGCCTGTGTGCTAAACATTGTTCCAATTATAGTTGAAGGATAATTACTAGTACTACTATGTATAATTTTCTATTTTATGTAGAAATGAATGTTGCTCCACAGAAAACAAACCCGTTAATACATGCTCCAAATAAATATATATTTTTGACTCGGTACAAAAATGCTTTAATTACATATGAAAGTATAAATAATTTACTTAAATTAACAGCCCCCTATATTTATCATTTACCAGCTTTGTAGCTACTAAATTTTTTTTCTTAATGTATAATGTAAAATTATTAAAACCATATTGTTGACGTCCTTTAGTTCTATGTTGTGGTACTAATCAGCATGAAACAAATGACTTGAATTTTAACCCGCCCCATCCTGACCACTTTTCCACCACTGACTCCCCCCAGTCCCGACCATTTTTGGAAAAATATTTTTTTGGCTCAAACCTCTGCTTTTGGTGAGAAACATCGAAAATTCATAGAGAAATCGCTCACCTGAGTTTTAAAATATTCAATGCAGGTAGCAGTACCTCCTCATCTTACTGTGTTTTCTATCAGGCTGGCTCCAAAGAAAACAAGTTCTATGGAAAGGTAACCATTCCACACCACTCATAAACGGTATTTATTTATTCATTTGGTATGAATGTATACGTAGTACAAGAGTATATTGGTCTTCACACAGTAATATAGGCAATATAAGCATTGTTTCACTCACCACACACATCAACATATCTGACTTTTTTTGGCGACATTACCTGATTATCATTTCTGACTGTTTCTTCCTCTGATGCTATGTAAAGTTTGTCCTCCACATTGTCATTGATTGGGGAATCACTCTGGCCCTGAATTTCGTACCGTGGCACAACATGTCTTTACTGGCCACGTCACTGGTAACAGGTGAATTGCCGAGACAATGGCTTGGGGGGGAAGGTCATGCTGTGCAAGGCATTGTCCCTGCCTGGCATCTTGTAGAGGAAGGTGTCCCATGTGTACGTACCAAAAATCACTCGCGAAAATTGAAAATTGTGCAAATTAGGGACCTTGCAATTGATTCGCGTTTATATACGTCAATGGGATTGGCAGTGACAAAACGTGTGGATGTTTATTCACGTCAGCGGGACGGGGCGGGTTAATTTGTGCCAGTGTTATGTTTCAGTTGTAATGTAAAAGTTAACTTCAACAGTATTATTGACAGTTTTAGCATGTACTATCAATTATGCATTTTATGTAAAACTACTTTAAACATACAGTATATAGGCTGTGTGTATGTAACTAGGCCTGTAATTACTGAAATTTCCAAAACAAGTAAATTTTTTGGTAAATTTCCAGAATCACCCAACTCACTTTGAAGCTTAAAATGTATATTTTTTAAAGTTTTATGGTGTGATTAATTTGAATCTGATTCATTTCTGTCAGAAATTATTATTTTTTATATACCGAACCAAGCTAACCCAACCAACCTAACCTAACCTAACTTAGGAACTAACCTGAAGATTAAGAAGAGAGGGTAACTGCAGTAGGAGCTAGACAGCTCCCACAAGAGTGTGACTAATGTACCCTGCCTACAATAGCCCAGGCAACTCTCACAGGAGTGTGACTACAAAAATGACATGTTTTGCATGCAACCCATACCTGTCATATGTTTCTCTAGCCTATGCTTGAAACTTTCTAAACAAGGGTACATCACTGGGAAATCTATTCCATTCATCAACTACTCGAGTCTCAGTCAGTGTAAACAATCCCTCCTCTCTTGGCCCTTCATCAATAATTTGCTGACTACCAATACAATTTACATGTACTGTATCTCAATTCCAGCTATCTATTTTGCCCATATACAGTGTGACATGGCTGTTTAACCCTTTAACCGTGGTCATTGTTTTGACCCAACTGCCCCCCCCCCCCGAGGTGTTCCAGCCAAAATGTAAACAAACCTTTAAACCGTTATAACTCTGCACAGAATAAAGCTAGAGCAAAAAATAAGGTACCATTAGAAAGTACTAACCTTCAGCTTTGCAGTGATGTACGTTTCATGACTTCGTGGACTTTTACTGGACAGGCAGTACCGTTAGAAGTGAGCAATATAAAATCACTATTTTTTGCCCCACACACCAGTACCAAATGCCAACCACACTCTCATAATAATACTATGAACATATATGAACACTGCATATATGATAAACACCCACTCTGTGTTCACTGAGGTAGGTAAAAGGCATTGTAATTGCCCGCACTTCACTTCCATGTCAGCACCATTGTCACGCACAAACCTGGACAGAGACTGATGTGTGTTCGGGTAGAGGTGGGGGGCCCATGGGGAGTGGGAGGAGGGAGGTGGGGGTCAAGTGAAGTGAAAGCACTTAATAGCTACTCTCCCTTGAAACAATTGGCGGGCGGAAAAAACGTGCGGTATTCAAAATATTTACAAACATTCCAGAATGACTCCTTCGGTTTGGTCCAGTTTTTTCAGTGTCATTCTGGAATGACATCTGCAGTTAAGGGGTTAAATTGAAGGATGCCCTGGTGAACTTTGACAGACTGTTTACCAAACAGTGATAGAGATAGCCATATCTGAGATCTGGTTTCAGTCCCCAGTCCTTGAAACTGGTGAATTTCTACCTAGATATGGAATAAGGATGTAGCCCCAAACAATTTATCTCATTCCTGTACAGATCTTGGTGGCAAAGATTCAGATTCCTACACATATCTGACAATTTCATCTCTGACAGCCCTGTCTGAACAGCCATTACTGTGAGGATTTTGCTGTCCAATATGGAGTCGTAAACAAAACCATGTGATTTCTGTGACGTCACTGGAAAGGCCTATTGTTATTAGGTTTGTTAAGTAGTTTTCATGCTTGATTTTGTAGAAAGTTTGATTTAGTGAGATTTATTATAGCTTTTGTATGGTTTGTAGCAATTTTGAATTGTCAGACTCTGATGTGTTTTATTTTTAGTAAGAGTTATACGTTAATGACTTTAAGGCCGTTGCTCTGGCACAGGTGTAATCAAACCATTTTGGAGAGTTCGAGCTTTTAATGAACTGTTGACTAGGTATGAATAAATCCATACCAGGTAGTATTAAGTCATTAATGTGGGACTGGGTAGAATTGATATCACAAGAGAAGAAAGACTGCCATGGAATGTCAGCAAGATAATTTCTAAATCCATTCCAGTTTGCCCTATCAAAGTGCCATTGGGTCAACCTGACAGGTTGAGAACTTTTAGGTTTGGGGGGCTGACTAATAAGGCTTTGATGAGACTGTTTGGGTATTATGGTCAGCATTATCTGGTATTCTGGTTGAATGCTTTACCTACTCTGTGAGATTAAACGATTCTGCAAACAGCTCGCACTCTAGACCAGCATCATCGGTCCTGGCAGAATGCAATAACCATTCAACATTATGTATGTTAGTCACCCAAAATCGTAATTTCGATGGTAAGAGCAAGGTTAAGGTTACGCAGCTGCATGGATATGGGGTTCTGAAGAAGCATTTGGGGAGTGATAGACTACACATATACTGTATTTGATAATATTTAGATAACACTATGTAACACGATTTTTGGTCCTGGGTAGTGGGTGTTATTTTCCGATATTCTCAGTCTCAGAACCATGAAAAACGGTTATTACTCTCATCAGACTTCGCTTTTGTGACTAGGAGAGTGATTTTTATGCCTTCAAACACGTGAAAAATGGCTACCTAGGCAGAGTGAGGTGAGTTCTTGGGTGAATGAAAAGCTTCACTTCATAAATGATTTTACATGTGTTTGCATGTGCCGATGTGAGCACTGCATGCCATTTTGCTGAGTCTGGTGACTGGCTGAGCACACTATTCAAACATGAACCGTCTCTGGACACGCCATACCTTTCCAGCCGTGGGCGCTGTCAGTTTGAAATGGAGTCAGTCTGAGTGGAGCTTAGTTGAAAGGCAGGTAAACTTGTATTATATATAAATTCTTTATCGAATTACGGATGAATTGTGGATTTTTACAGTAATGGTGCTAATTTTGTTGTACTCTAAATTCTATACCAATTTTTTTTATCATTGCAAACATGAATGTGCCAATTTATTCAGAGATGTCATCCAGAGGTTGTAAGGATTCCACTGATGTGTTTCACAATATTTGTGGTAAATTTATTAAAACGAGAAAGAAGAAATATTCTGTTGAAGCATCTGTCAAGATGTGTGAAGCTTATAAGGCGTATTTTGACAATGTGAAATGGGAGCCACTTGTGGACCTTAGAAAAGTACTGATGCCAGCCTTACACATCAAACTGAGCCTCATGAAACAATGTGTCACGGCTCTGGACAAGCGGTCGGCGGTACTTCAGTACCAACGAGACTTCTTCCCCCTGCTATCTGAGGCAAAAATCGAACCCGGTATTTTCGTCGGTTCACAGGTTAAGAAGATCCTGGAGTGCAGAGATTTTCCTAACAAGCTTTTGAAAGTGGAGAAAGTTACTTTGGACAGCCTGAAAGCAGCGGTTCGCGGATTTCTTGAAATCACAAGGATGAAGACCATGTGGAGCTGATTGACAACCTCATAAAGCACTATGGCGCCATGGGCTGTAGAATCTCACTCAAGATTCGTATGCCTCATTCCCAGATTGATGAATTCAAGGACAACCTGAGTGCATATTCTGAAGAGCAAGGAGAACGCTTCTATCGAGATATAATGGACTTTGAGAGGAGATTCCAAGGACAGTATAACGAGAGCATGATGAGGGACTATATTTGGGGGCTGGTCGGTGAAAGTGATCTATGATACAATCGTAAATTGTGAAAAAAATTGTTCGGTTCTAGACTTCTATTATTTCATTCATTATGTATTCAATATTGTTACATGTCACTTTTCATATTTATATGTTTTCTTCTGGCTCCTCACAAAGGAAAAGACAAACCCACTAATTTTCTTTCTACAGAAAATTAGTAAATATAAAAATCATCTGTTTACAAAAGTGATGTTTTAGGACGATGATATATGTTCTCTGTAGTTTTGGAGCAAAACAAAAAAGGAAATAGTGCTTATTACACAGGCACAGAATTTTAATGTTTTTTTCTTACATAGTGAAATGCATTTTATACAGTTAGTAATCAAAAGTAGTTGAAGTAAAATTGCATTTCATAGGTGTGCTGGTCCAGCTTCCCGGGCCAGTGTGCCAGTTGTCCTTCCAGATTCTTTAACCTTGCGCCTTCCAGCAGATTTTTCACCAATGACCCCCCACCCCCCAGCCCAGCAGATTTTCAAATGTTTTTTTTTTTTGCTCAAACCTCCGCTTTTTATGAGAAACATTGGAAAACACACACAAAAAGTGCTCACCTGAGCTTATAAGTGTGTTGTACAGGTGTCCCTCTGAAGACTTGGTACCATCTTCTCTGGAGCCACACTGCTGCTGTCACATTTTCTATGGTATGGGTAACTATTGCAAACCACTCAGAATAGGTAGATATTTGTTCATTTGGTATGAATTTATATGTAGTACAAGAATATATTGGTTTTCACCTAATAATATAGGTGATATAAGCAACTACGATCACTGAAAACATTAACATACTGCACCTTGGCGATGTTACCTCCACATCACTTCTGCTAGATTCTTCCTCTGGCACCACTTAATCTTTGTCCTCCACATCGCCTTCGATTAGGGAATGATTCTCGCCTGTGAAGGCATCAAGGGCAGCTTGAATTTTGTCGTCAGAGAGACCGCAGCATGACATGTCTTTACTGGCCAGGTCACTGCTAACAGGTGAGTTGCCGAGACAATGGCGTGTGGGGGTCACGTGGGGTCAGGCAATGTTACCGCCTGGCAGCTGGTAGAGGAAGGTCTTCCACATAAGCTTACCAAAAATCACCCGCAAAAATTGAAAAATGTGCAAATGATGGACCTCACAATTGCAGAACGTACCGGTATGTCGTTGGTTCTCAACAAAAAAAAAAGTTGTGACATAGCTATACATCGACAGGATGCAGCGGGTTAATGTCTTCAGCCACTTGAGTGCTGCATGGTCTGTGCTGATGGTGAAGTAGGACCCATACAAGTAGGGATAAAAAAAGTCAAGGCTCTTCATCACTGCCAGGAGCTCCTTAAGGGTCACACAGTAGTTCCACTCTGGTGGGCTGAGCTTTTCTGCAGTAATGCACCACCACATACTCTTTGTCGTCTTTGCTCTGCGACAGGACTCCATAATGCCATGGTCACTAGTGTCACAGTCCAGGATGAATGAATGACTGTGATCTGGATGCGGCAGTGCTGGAGAGCTTGCCAATGTATGCTTGAGTTCATCGAAGGCCTTCTGAGTCACTGCAGTCCACATAAACTTGTACCTCTTTCCTAACAACATCTGCAGAGGCACAGGTATCATTGCAAAGTCCTTGAGAAAACACTTGTAGTTGGTACACAAACCCATTAAACTCTTTAGCTCCTTCACACAAGCTGGAACTGGCCAGTTTTTCACAGCTGCCACCTTCTCTGGATCAGTACAGATGCCGCCATTGCCTATAGAGTGTCCCAGGTACCCTTGACCCTGCATTTCCCGTATTAAAAGGGGAGGGAGACCAGTCCAGGAACCCCCAAAGTCCGGGAATTGCAAAATTCCAGCCCCACATACCATACCCCGGACTTATACCATACATTGTCCAAATTCTCTAATATTATCTGGCAAGTATTACCCCTGGGGGTAGGGGGGGTTTTCATGAATACTCCCCCAGTATCCCTGCTTGTCGTAAAAGGCAACTAAAAGGGTTGGCGGAGGGTTAGTGCCCATCCCTGGAAAACAACTAACTAAAAAAACAAACAATAAGCCTCGGACAAGGACTGACCAAACGATGACGACCAAGGACCAGACAAAGGACATTGTAATTGGAACCTGGAATGTAAGGGGAGCAAATGATGAGGTGAAAGAGAGAGAGATTGTCCAGGTGCTTGAGGATGCAAAAGTGGATGTATGTGGAATAACAGAAACAAAATGGAAAGGAGAAAGTGTGAGAGAATGGGAGTATGGATGGGGTATATGTGCAGGAGTAGGTGAGAATGAGAGGGCAAAGGAAGGAGTATGTATAGTTGTGAGTAAAAGATGGAAGAAGAGCATAAGACAGTATGGATCAGTTGGGTCAAGGATTGTGTGGGTAAAGTTGAAAGTTGGAATACAAATGTGGGCGATTGTGTGTGTGTATGCGCCAATGCAAGATCGTGCTAGAAGAGTGAGAGAAGAGTTCTGGACAAATGTAGAAGTGTGCATGGAAAAGTTTGGAAGGAATGAGAGAGTGTTTTTGATTGGTGATATGAATGGTAAAGTTGGGAATGTGAAGGTGGATGGAATAGTTGGTGAGTGGGGTGTGCCTGCTGAGATAGATGAGAGTGGGAGTGCGTTAGTGGACATTTGTGCTGGGAGGGGGTTGGTGATAGCCAATACCCTCTTCAGACACAAAATGATCCACAGGTATACATGGCGAGTGATGAGAAGGGTGGGTGGTGAACTGAATGAAAGGAAGGCAATGATTGATTATGTGTGTGTGGATGAAAGGATGCGAAGATGTGTAATGGATGCAAGAGTGTATAGAGGTTGGGGGAGTGGACTTTCTGACCACTACTTGGTGATTGCCAGAATTAAAGTTCAAGTAAGTTGGAGAAATAGAAGAAAGGAAAGACGAGAGGAAGGAGTAGTTGCAAGGAGAGTGGAAAGGTTACAAAAGGATGAGAAAAAGGCAGAGTGTAAGAGAGAAGTGGAGGAATGATTGGGCAAATATGAATTGGAGCAGATGGGAGACATGGAAGGTGTGTGTAGAATATTTACAGAATAAATATGTGCAGCATGTGATGTGGTGTGTGGAAGGAAGAGAAGACGGAGGGGGGTGCAAGGAACAGCGTGGTGGACTGATGAGGTGAAACAGGCTGTGGCACAAAAGAAGAAAGCATACAATGAATGGATGAGAAATAGGGGCGTGGAAGAAGTTGAGAGGCGGAAGAGAGAGTTATATGTAGAAAGAAAGAGAGAGGTGAAAAGATTAGTAAGAGAGAGTAAGAAGAGAGTGGATGAGGAATTTGGAAGAAATTTTAGTGTAAAGTGGAGGGTCTGTAAGAAAATGTTCTGGAGAGAGGTGAAAAGAGTAAGACAGGGTGGAAGTGAAGTTAGCAGAGGAGTGAGAGATAAAAATGGTAGATTACTAGTGGAGAAGGGAGAAAAAGTGAGCAGATGGAGAGAACACTTTAAGGAATTGTTGAACGTAGAGGATGGAAGTAATGCGAGTATAAGTGGCTGGGGAATGGCTGGGAGGAGGGAGGTGAGAAGACAGGAAGAAATCAGTAGGATAGAAGTTGTGGAAGCAATGAAGAAAGTTAAATCAGGGAAAGCCCCAGGAATTGATGGAGTGTGTGGTGAAATGCTGAAGCATGGGGGAGAGATAGTAGTAGAATGGATGTGGAAGATGTGCAGATTGGCCTGGGAGGAAGGTAGAGTCCCAGAGGATTGGAAGTCAGGTATAATTATTCCCTTGTACAAAGGAAAAGGGGAAAAAGAAGTGTGCGGTAATAATAGGGGCATTTGTCCTCTTAGTATAATAGGAAAAGTGTATGGTAGGATACTTATTGACAGAGTTAGAGAAAGAACAGAGAAATTAGTTGGAGAAGAACAGGGAGGCTTTAGGAAGGGAAGAGGTTGTGTAGATCAGATATTCATTCTCAGATCTTTAGTGAAGAAGTTTCTAGAGAAGGGAAAGAAGTTGTATGCGGCTTTCATGGATTTGGAGAAAGCATATGACAGGGTGGATAGACAAGGATTGTGGAAAGTGTTAAGAATATATGGAGTAGATGGAAAGTTGTTGAATGCTGTGAAGAGTATATATGATGGTGCGAAGGCTGCAGTGCGTGTGGATGGTGAACAAAGTGAATTTTACTCTTTGAAGGTTGGGTTGAAACAGGGATGTGTCATGTCTCCATGGTTGTTCAATCTGTACATGGATGAGGTAATAAAAGAGGTACAAGGTAGGGTAGTGGATGTTGGGAGTGGCCATGGTGAGAGAGGATAGTGTTTGGAAACTCCCTGTACTGTTGTTTGCAGATGATACTGTGTTGGTGAGTGAAGACGAAGGGGAGCTGCAAGGCTTGGTGGATGAGTTTGAGAGAGTGTGTAAGAAACGGAATCTAAAGGTGAACGTAGGGAAGAGTAAAGTGATGGTCTTTGAGAGAGGTGAAGTCAGTGAATGTATAGCTAGGTTGGATGGTGAGGAATTGGAAAATGTGAGTAGGTTTAAGTACTTGGGTAGTGTGATGAGTAAGGATGGAGGTTTGGAGGGTGAAGTGCTTGAAAGGGTACAGCAGGGAAGAAAGGTTGCTGGTTTCTTGAAAGCAGTGATAAGAAACAGGGAAGTGAGCATGGAAGTGAAAAAGTTACTACATGACAGTATTGTGATACCAACTCTAACGTACGGAAGTGAAGCTTGGACGTTGTTGGAAGGACACAAGTCAAGAGTGAGAGCAGTGGAAATGAGTTATTTAAGAGGAGCCTGTGGAGTCACATGGAGAGACAGGCTGACGAATGAGGATATAAAGGAGCGTTGTGGTGTTGATGTGGATGTGATAGGAAGCGTTATGAGGAACACACTGAGGTGGTTTGGCCATGTGAAGAGGATGGAGGGTGAAAGACTGACGAAGAGTGTGTATGTGAGTGAGGTGGAGGGGGAAAGAGGGAGGGGGAGGCCGAGGATGAGATGGAGGGATGGGGTGGAGAGGTACTGTATATGAGAGAGGGGGGTGTGACCTGGGAGCAGGGGAGTGAAATGGCGGGGGACAGGGCGACTTGGAGGCGATTTGTTTGTGGCCACCCCAAACGGGTTTGAGGCGTCTGGCAATAGATAGATAGACAGAAGTATTATTCCGATATTCTTCAGCATTCTGGAATGTAGGTACCTATACCAACATAACTAACATACACAGTACATAAAATAATAATACTGACACAATGACATAAATATAAATGCAGCACATACTGAAATAACATAAATATAAACATAAATACAGTATAAGTGGAAAATACTTAATGAAACATTGTAGGTGAAACTATGTATACTGTGATCACATAGTGGGACCCCGGAATAACTTGTTATTCGGAGTTGAGTCACCAATGACCTCTGTGTGTGACTGGGTGACACCACTGGAGCAAGGTTGAGGTGACTCGGGTGCAGGTTGAGGTAACTCAGGTGCAAGATTCGGGGGTGAGCAGCATCTTAGTGAGGCGACCGTGGCCTGCCAACCCGCTGTGAAAAGAAGCTCGAGATCTTTGACTGGCGGCCCACCTGGTGTTGTTCTTTTATTATTACACCACGTAGTAATATTGATAATACTGCCCGGCCTCAGCTTGTGTCCATGAAATCCGAAATCCGGGAATTCGGGGTATGGGAAATGAAGGGACGAGTGTACTTTACTTCCTTCTAGAACAAGTAGCACATTTTTGGGTTCAGCTTGAGGTGTGCTGCTCAAATCCTGTTGAACACCTCTGACAGCCTCTCCAGAATCAGTTACGTCATCAAAATAGATGAGAGCTGTGTGCTAGTGCAGACATTCCAGTACTCGATCCATGAGACGACCAAAAGTAGCAGTGGCATTGCATAGGCTAAATGTCATCACTTTGAACTGCCGTAAACCCTGCCCATACAAAAAGGCTGTTTTCTTCCTGTCTTTTTTTGCAACTTTGACCTGGTAATATCTTGCTTTCATGTCTAGGATGGAGAACCACTTGGCACCTGACAAAGCATCCAATGTGTCATCATTTCACTGTCACTTCACTCAGGGACGATAATCCACACACCTTACTGAGCCATCCTTCTTCCTTACCAAAACAACTGCTGATGCCCAAGTACTCCTGGACTTTTCTATCACTCCTTGACTTTGAAGATTCTCCATCACCTTCTCCATTTCTTGCCGCCGAGCTGGCGCCATCCTCTGAGCTGGCTGGTTAATCGGGTGGTGATCCCCAGTGTCGATATAATCCTCTACCAGATCCGTGCATCCGAGGTCTAGGTCTCTGGTGGGAAAGACGTCACCAACGTCACTGGCAGTTGCTTTACCTGCCGCACTCATGAGTCATCCAGGCACTGGAAACTCCTTGAAAACAGGTCTTGTAGGTGGGCTGGCAGATTCCCATCTTCTCTAACTACACTCCTTTTACAGGCCTTCCGCTGATGCCACTCAGGGTCCACTGCCTGGCACAGTCCCACAATTTCTCCCTCGTTGACCTTCTGTGTCTTACGGCAGAAATGATCCACCACAACTGGCACTTTGTCTGCACCTGTTTCCACTAAAGTCTTCCCTACCATCACTCCAGCCTTTGTCTTGCACCGTCCATCAGGCTACACCACCCTTAGAGAGCTGTTATAAGAGCCACTCACCTTACACTGGAGCAGTAGTTTTGATCTTGAGGGTATTACTGTAGCGCAGAGCACCCTCACCTCACCACAGGTCCAACACCTTTTGTATCAATCGTAGATTTCCTTGCTCTGTTCTGTTCTTGCTCTTTCCTCCATTTGTAACAATCCTCCTTCTCGTGTCCTGGCTTCCCACAGAACCAGCAACCTCCTCCGATCTTCTCCTGTTCCCTCTTCCACTTGTAGCAGTCCTCATTCGTATGTCATGACTTGTCACAATACCAGCACCTTCCATCAAATTTCTCCACTTCCTGCACCTGCTCTTTTCTTGTCTTGAACCCCACACTCCATTCTGCTTGCAAAATGGACGTGCTAGACCTGACATAGGACTCAAATTCCGGAGCCTTGGCTAGTGCTTCTTGCAATCTTTGTTGTGCCTGCTTCACTTGCACTTTCAACTCTACACTATCAAGAGCATCAATGAACTGGACCCTCAGAAGAATAGCTAACAGGTTAGGTAGTGCTCCAGGGTATGCCTCGTGTGCCATACTCTCTAGGCCATGAGAATGCAGCTGAAGGGATTCGCCTCGAGCCTGTACACGTGTCTTGCACATGGTCTCGTATCTGCACTCTAGCACCTCTACTAGGACTGGTAACTGTTCCTATCCTCCACTGACATCCGGCCAAGAATCTCCATTGCGGCACTCTTCAGGCAAGCAGCAAGCTGCACTGCCCTCTGCCAATCATCATAACCATTCTGATCAGCAGGTAACTCAAACTGCACACAATTAGCTTCCCAAGATATTCTGCCATCCGATCTCTGAGGTTTCTTCTTAACTGGACGCCTATTATTGCCATGCACTTCACTGTTTGGGGCCTAGAAATCGGGGCATCATTATTAAGTCTAGGACTGAAAACTCCTGCATTCTGATAATTCAGATCCGTAATACTACCTTTAGATGCTTGAGATTCGTCAAGATTCACCATACACTGTCCACTTTTTTTCATGTTCTCCCTGTACACTAACCTGTGGCTCAGCAGCGCAATATTTCTCTACCGCCTCAATTCTCTCACTAATTATTTTTTAACTGGTCTTCTACGTGCTGTCTGCAGTCCACCACATTACTGCTTACCTCACACTTCTGCTGCTGTAGCTCAGTATATACTTCCTCTTTCAACTGTTGCAGTTCTTCCTTCATTTTCCTCATCAAAGCATCTAGCTGCCCCAGCATCCTCAGTTGTAACTTTCTGTTGCTCCTGTAATGCGTCTTGAAGCCATTCATATAACTGTTTCTGTTCTCCATTTTGTATTTCTAGATGTTCACTTTGTGGTTGTAGTTGTTCTCTGAGTTCTTTATGTGCTTCGGTTTGTGCTTGCAGTTATTCACCGAGTTCTTCTTTTTAACTCTTTCTGTTCTTCACTCTGTGCTTTTAGTTGTTCACTGAGTTCTTTCTGCCCTTGAAGTTGTGCTCGTAGTTGTTCACTTTGTGGATGTTGAGACTTCATGATTGCAGCCAGAGATGCCTCCTCCTGCTTAGCTTGGCTTCTTGTCTGTACACTTGGTTCCATATCGAAGCTTTAATTAACTGCAGCCCTTTCGATCCTCACTCATGACACCAGTATTACGTCCATGTCCCACACTACCACAGGCTCTAACACCAGTGGTACAGCATAGGAAGGACGTCACCAGTGAATCGTTCTTCTTGGGGTCAGCCTTTTGGTGTTCAACAGGAGATCCTTACACAAGACAAACTCAGGTGTAATATTACAGGCTCCTCGCTCACACTGTCTTTATTTTACCATGTAAATACACTGTCTGCTTCACAACTCCAGAGCTATACTAACTTCACAAGGCCACAAGTCAAAGTAAACTGAAATCCCCGTATTATCTCCCCCATCCTTTTGTAGCTTCCTTGCTTCTCCAACATTCTAGGACGTGCTGGTACCCGCACCTAGCATCAAGAGTTACCAAATCAGAGACATCCAAAATATTCCCGAGTTTCCTTATATTAGGCTACATAGCACTCTAAATTCTTTAGCATACAAACTGAAATTAAATTACATAAATAAACAATCAAGTAAAACATTAGACAAAATAAAAAATACAGTAAGAATGAATGCATAACTTTAAAAAGTACCTCCACTCGGCAACTCTGATTTGTGCTGGAAAATGCGAGAATCGTGTGGAATTCTCCATCACTACCTAAGTAGCAATCCAGCTGAACAATAACGTTGTTGGATAGTTCTCTGTGTGTTGGAAGTTACTGGTTTTGCCAATTTTCTGTCCTTAGTTCGTGGAATAGCATGCTTTATTTGTCTTTCAGGTACATAGTACCATTTTCCTTTGGAACTGTCTCTTGTCCATGTGTTTACTTGTTCTAAGTCAATAAGTGTTTGACTTTGATCAGTGGTTGATCTGAATAGCTAACATATAGTGTGTTCGTGGGCTAGTCTTGGTGATATTGATTATTTGATAACATTTACTGTGTTTATAAATATAGTTGTTCTGATTTTATTAGTGGACCAGGTTCTGGTATATGACTGGGATATGTTTGGTTGTTAGGTAACACTGTGTCTCGCATTGTTGTTGTTAGAAGTCGGGTCCTATGGGAATTGTTTGCTAATGACGGCACTCTTTTTAAACCCCTGTCTATCTCATTGTTAGAATTACTCCCAAAAGTGTGATGTCTGGCATTATAGTACCCAGTGATGTAAGATGGTATATTATTGTATAATATTTCATGGATATTTGGCAGTGATAAGTATGGTCTTTCTGGAGGTAGGTATGTAGTAGCAGTGCACATGGGCTCAAGAGTAGTTGGAATTTGTTGACTAAGAACATCGCTGCATACGAGTAGTCGTCCTTTAATTTGTTTCATAAATGTCTTTATTACAATGGCAGAACCATTATTATATTCTCTTCTTGAGTTTAACATATATGTGTTATTTCCCCACACATGCATTCCAATTTCCTGTTTGTCCGGTGCTGGACCTTAAATTGTATTATTTTGACTGAACTGATATGCATAGATATTGTTGTTTCCTTATGGTTCGTGGGTCCCTTTTGGGAATAATGACTATTCCAATTATGTCACCCGAAGTCAGAGTCCGGAAATCTGATGTTCAGAATCGACAAGCACATATACTCAAAAACAGAGGATCCTATTGTATAGGAAATTATGAACAAAAGTGAGTGGGAGGAAGAGGAATTGGTGAAAATTACTACATTTCCAAAAATTTACGCCTTATAAATAACATTCAAGCAATTTAAAAAGCAGAGAATGCAATAAACACTGGGATAGTTAAGTTCAACCTAAACATCCCACCAGAGCTGATAAAACAAGATGAGTATGTACAGTATAATCAGACAGAAGTCGTGTCCTAAAATCTGGTGAAAACATATGCTGAAGGCTAAAGTTCTGGTGCACTCTACTTCGCTTCATACGGACAGTTTGTAGCACTGACACGAGATGCCATTTGCTCCAGGTGGCAGACCTGTGGATGTGATTTTTTTTTTTTTTTTTTTTTTTTGTAACTAAGCAAAACACCTATATATATTGTGTTTTTCCGACTGCTACTTGACATACATGAACGGTTGCTTGTTCGTTCTATTTTTTACTGCCTTGTCACCAACATTGCATTGCTTCCCACATACTTCTCTTCTCAATGGGGTGGTGTCAAAGGCTTTTCGTCTCATTAACTCTCCTCCTCTTACTGGCTTCCTACAACCTCTGTCTCTTCGCCGCACCGTTGCATCTTAAACCTCTCTTCTATCACTGCTTCAATGGTCACTGCTCCTCTGAACTGTCTGCTTGCATCCCTCCACCTCTATGACGAGTGTGTAGCACTCGTCTAGCAACAAACTCTTATCCCTTTTATGTCCAGCTCTCTAATGCAAGAGTTAACCGTTACTCCCAGTTCTTCATTTATGCAACAGGTAAACTCTGGAACTGTCTCCCTTTGTCTGTATTCCTACTTCCTATGATCTCCAGCCTTTCAAACGCAGTGTGTCCAGGCATCTCGAAATGAACAGATCTTGAATTTGGCTCTCTTTTGTACTTTTTTTTTTTCTTGGAAGGAATGGTTTGCGGGCTCCTGGCCTTTGGTTCCTTCTTTCTTTAAAAAAAAAAAAAAAAAAGCTAAAGAGCTATCCTGAAATCAGTTCATCTTTGTTCACATAACTTCTGTTTAGCTAAACTTCATAACAATGAGCTGTGATTGTCATTAACTCTTATTGTTATCAACACTGTCCAAACTATTTTACATAAGAGGATATATTTACTGTACTGTATAATGATTATCGAATGTTTTATTATGAGTGGCGAAATTAATCTAATGGGCTGGAGATTCAACACAGCCCAAAAGGCCGAAGTCTACGCACAACTTTTCGTGTGCATCATTCTAGGTTCAGCTCGTCTCTTATGGCGTAAACGTTGCTTGTAGGTGCTGTTTTCCATCGTTGTGATGATTTCCTGGTTCTGTAGTGGTGTGGTAACACGAAGGCGACCTGAACGATGACATTCTCTGTTCTACCATCCTCCCAAAACACCTAATTCACCTTCCCATGGTTCTGCTTACACCTAATGATTGCACTATCTGTTCGGGATTCCCTACCCCCAATAAAGGTATATCCTGCCCTCTCTCATCTCCCTAGTCGTTGGATGTATGTTGCTTTTCCTTTCCATACCAAGGTATATACTGTACTAGATCTTCACGTTTTTTGGTAATGTGTAAGATGAAACAACCAGACAATCATCGCCTGACCAAATATGATATACAGTTCTTCTCTTGGACGTAGCCATTTTCTGGAATCGGTGTAAAGGCTTTGGAATTTCCTGGGTTATTCATACGCTCATCCCATCGCCGGCTGATATTAAACTTTGAGGAAGTCAGGGTAGCCAGCCACGAACATGTAACTGTGGTAGAGCTGTCATAATGTTTCACGTGTTACACTTATTCTGCAGACAAAACAAAGACAGGACCTTTGTCTTTCATATAAGAACCTACATGAAATATTACAAGACTGAATGAATTATCATACATCTAGCAACTGTCCTGAAAACAAAATAATATGCTTGGAGTGTAGCTTAACTGGATGTAATGTGTAAAGTCCAATACAGAAACAAAAACATCCATCAACTGCGGTGATGCACATTGGACTCTTGCCATGAAATGCCCCCCCCCCCAAAAAAAAAAAAGGTGCAGTAAAAAAAAGGGGGGGGGGAGAAGGGTGGAAATATACCGAAGTTCATCCAACTACTGCTTATAGCAGTATATATAGTAAACTAAAGAAATGAAACTCCAGAATTTGGCCTACACAAGTTCAACAAGACAAGAATCTACATCAGTGGTTTTTAGCCTTTTTGCCGCTGTTTCCCCTGAGCACACCGAGATAGGCTGTTACTGCCCCATTCCACTTCACCCGGGAGAAATAGTATAAAAACATATTGGTCCTGGGAATGTCTTTTCCGAGTGATTATACAAGCAGCAGAAAGAAGTCAGTATATCGTTTTCATCTACATCAGGTGTGATGAGTGAAACAGGTTTTTCTTTAATCAGTTTTTAAATTCGTGGCTCATTAAGGCAATACTCATCGCATGCCATAGTTAATAAGCATCCTGTTTTTTCTTTCTTTCAGCGAAGCAGGAAGGCTCACTTCACAGCGGTAATGCAGTTGCAAAAGGCATGCGGATCTTACCTGTATGTGCTAATAAAAGAATGGTTACCTCGCCTGGACGGAGTCCAACGAGATGTTGTTTTTGGTTGTTTGTTTGTTTGTTTGTTAGAAACATTACGGAAAAACGTCTGAATGAAATTACATGAAACTTTCAGGATATGTGTGCACTGGGCCCCAAAGAAAGTGATTGAATTTTGGAGGAAATCGAATGACCATGAAAGGTCAAGGTCACGGACTTTCAGAGGGCTATAACTTGAAAAAGATTGAAGATATTTATTATTAGGGCTTTCATTGGGCACCAGAACCTTTGACCTTGAACGACCTTGAAAAGGTCAAACTCAGGGGGGTATAACTTGAAACTGGTTGAAGATAAAGTGATATATTTTCCTGTTATCAACATATAGGAAATCCCAAATGGATTTTTAATGGGTACCTTGACTTTTGACCATAAGTGACCTTGAAAAGTCAAACTCAGGGTCACAGATAATCAGGGGGCTTTAACTCGAAACTCGTTGAAGATAGAGATATTTACTGTTACCAACAAATAGGAAGTTTAACATGGACTTTCATTTGGCAGCGTGAACTTTGACTTTGAGAGACATTGAAATGTCAAACGCAAGACCACGGATTTTCAGAGGGCGTAACCTGAAACATTTGCACCATTACCTTAGACTTTAATTGTGTACAGACACTAAATGGCAGAAATGAGTCAGTATTTAATAGCAATAAAATAACTGCAGTTGGGGGAGGTTTGTTGTGCCTGGCACCATTTATTGTTCTTTACCACGCTTTGTCCAGAAAGTAGTCAGATCCTGCTCATGATAATCATACAGTATTTATATTTTCTAATAAAATGAAAGAAAAATCACTGAGCAATGTTTTACTGATATTGCTCCCTTGAAAGGGCAAAATTATCCCTTTGGAGTAGTTACCCCCAGGTTAAGAACCACTGATCTACATGACAGTGTTACAGACACAGAAACATAGCTGAGCCTGGTAGTTTCTCCAAGAACCTAAATGTTCTGCACCAAGCCAACCATCTACCATCAATTAATATTCCATACAATCCACAGTCCAAGAAAATATTAAGTGTAATAACTGACCACATGATGATGAACCAGTTATGCAACACACAAGAAAAAGCACAATGGTTGTATATACACATATCCAAGAATTAACCCAGGAATGTAGTAGCCGTAATTCATGATCCATTACATTTTGCATTCATGGCATTGCTTAGCAAACAGCGTCAAAGTGAAAATCAACAAGAAGCGTACCAAGGTATAGCAAACCCGTCCCCGACAATCATTTCAGTGCTGATGTATAATCACAACAGGATATCTAGTGAAAGATGTTATCTATGAAATTTTGAGTAATTCTGGTGAAAATTGAAGATTTCATTCCGATTTGAAATTTTAGGCCCGACCCACCTGACACTGACCTCCTACCGCTAACTGAGGGATGACCCCACTGATGTAATGAGGCATGTTATAGGATGCAGATGTGAAAGTTGCACCTTAATGTTTTGGTTTCATGTCGATATGACGGATTTGAAAGGAGACACAGCAAAAAAAATACGATTTTTTACCCGTATTTTTACGTATATTTGGGCCTACAGCCTGGGCCTTGGCCCAGTTTGGCCCAAAATTTATTCAGGAAAACAGAAAGTCATAGCCCATCATTCCTGTAATTTAAGTCAAAATCGCACCAATATTTTTCGCGTAAATTTATTAACAGACACAGACAGACAGATAAACTGAGTAAAAAGAGTACCCGGCCCAGAGTCCCTCTGGGGCGGGAACGGGTAATTACAAGCTGGGATGTCAGGCCGAAGTAAGAACGAGGCAGCAAAACACCTTCTGAACAGGAAGGATGCAAACACCGTTTATTTTATGAGGCCTTTTGAGGTTTTATGGCCTGGATGTCCCCTGAAGCCCCTACTTTTCTTTCCCTGGAGGCATGTAAGATAATGACAGAAGGGAGATAGAATAATATCATTATTATCCATAATAACCCACCTGAAACGCAGGAAAGCGTCATTTCCTTTCCCCCTCTTCCTTCGTCTTCCACTCACTCTGCGTCAGTGTTTTGCTTTCTCTTTCTCTTGACTTTCTCCTCCCCCATCTGTCTCTTCTCTTCCTTCCCTTATCTCACCATCTCCATTGCCCTACCTCTTCACCCCCCACCACTTTCTTCTTCAGAGACAGTATATATTACAAGTAACACCACAGACCCTCATAGAGATTCCATATTATGTCTCCTGTGAATCATTCAGCCGCTTGTTAATATGTCGGTTTATTGTATCAAACTACTAAGCCTAATAAGAAAATTCTGTGCTGTCTGCCTCCTACCCAAACTAGCAGCGAGCCATTGCCACATGAGCGAGAGAGGGATGTCAGGGGGTAACAGGACTCCTGGAGCCGACTGTACTGTTTAGCACGTACACACTGTTGAGATTCGGGCCTCCTTGTGGATGTAGCACCTCTCCAGGGTTGGACCAGGGTCTCTTTCATGGCAAGATGCGAGGAATATGAGGTTTGGCTCCCGGGTGGACAAAGCAGCTGCTCCATCCAGAATGCACAGCGCCACCGCATGTATGTTCCTCGTTAGTGCCAGGAATAAAGGTAATATCTGATAGCATCTTCGGTTCGAGAATGTAATTTCCTTTTTTTTTTTTTTTTGTTACTGGACGAACACATGTAGCTAAGGAAGAACGTTTACTAGAGACTGGATTAATGAACAGTATATATAACCTCATCAGCTCGTCCAGTCTGTCCTCATCTAAGAACATTATTCTGGCATCATCATTCAGAAGTGGTAATTCCAGAGAAATCCCGGTTTGCCTGGCCGAGAACACCCATCAACCGCAGGCAAGCAATCGCCCCTGGAAGGCCGTCCATTGCAGTAAATCGATGTTCCCTTGTGACTGACAGTTCCTTGCTATAGCGAAGCACGAGAAGAGTGTGGATGTTTGGTTCGGAGATGGATGCCGTATTTGCTTCTCACCACCCAGTTAACACGGTCACCATAGGAAGCTTCACATCACGTTGTATGAGTATGTTTTTACCATCTAGTTTTGCAAGTAGTTTGCTGGGCTACAGGAAGCTGTTAGGCTAGTCACTGTGGTCGCCTAAGGAAGGAGTAGGCAGCGCTACATGAAGCTAGTGGGTAGAATTAAAAAAATAAATGCAGGAAAAGTTTGTTAACTTCATCAGTCCGAGAGGCGTCATTATTTCTTTCCTCACGCTGTTACCTGAGGATTTTTCACATACGGGGAACGGACTATTAGTGACGGTATTAATGATTTCTAAATCAAACGACATTCAGTACGAGAGAAAAAACGAAAGAATGAAAAAGAAAAGTCGAGCGTAATGCAGTCACTTGAAGATAACAAGCATACAGTATAAAATATGGTGGTAGGTGGTGGCGACCATCATCCACTCACTTCATGTAGTGCTGCCTACTTCTTCCTTAGTCTTTATCATTCTTTTTCTGTGTCTGCCCTCCTCTCTTCCTATTTCTCCCATTTTTCCTGTCACTGCTTATTGCTTTTCTTTCCTTTACAGGCGGCTTTACATTGAGTGACAAGCCAAATGGTTTCCCGTAAGCCAAGAAACCATTTACAACGCTGTGTGGTAACCATATAACCAAACCATACGTGTTCCCTGCGTGTCAGCAAATGGGTTGGTGGAGGATTAGTGCCCCTTCCTGTAAAACAAATAACTCAAAGTCAAATGGCCACCCCTTACGGGATTGTGGCGTCTGGCAATAGATAGATAGAGAGTAATGATAGAGAGGGTGAGCATCAAACACCAAAGATTAAGAGAAGCTGACATGCAGGAATAGTTTACTAAATCATTATTTCTCGCAGACATGGATGAGACGGAAACATAAGCAGCGTTTGAAAGGATAGGTGTCATATAAATAGCATTTGGTAGTAAAGTCAAAATTAAAGAGGAATTACAGCCATCGATTACCAAAACTTCATTGCTTTGCTATAGATAAAGTGAAACAGATCAATAGTGTGAAGAGCGTCTGCGTGTTCACCTTCTAACTCCTATAAAGGCTCGTGTCTGTGGAGGTGGAGCTCAGTTGGCACCGTCGCTGCTGCATCACGCTGTCCTCTCTCCACCTTCCTGCAGCCACCAAGCGTAAGATTTGATCTATTTTCTACAGTGTTTGTTCGAGCCCGGCTAAGATCCTAAACCCACTTTAGCTCAGTTGATGGCCAAGTATAGTCAGACTGGAGATTCCTACCCAGTAACTCTGACTCTAAGGATTTCCTGCAACAACGACTTAGGACTGAAGTTGTACAAATGGCCCTGTTCTGCGAGATGAAAAGAAACAGATTATAGTTGATGTTTTAACTCTTCAGCACAATGACGTTTTTATTACAATGTTCTCTCTGCCACGATGTGTTGTAATACAAGCCAGTGGTAGGAAAAAAGTCCAGAATTACCCACGTTATGATCATGACAGCTCTTTTTTATTGGGGGTGGGGGGAAGTGGAGGGGTTAATATTAGAACACCTTATCCCGAAGAGAGTGAGTAAATAAGAACCTGAATATTAATCCCGGTACATTACCACTGACCCTCTCACAGTGTGGAGAACTCTGCTATCCTCTGCCAAACTATTTCCATTTCAGGGTAAGGTGAGTTATAGAAGCCTTTGATGTGAACGATATTGTTGAGATTAATACTTAACGCTGCACTGATACTGACCAACTTCCAGATACTGCATGACCGATAAAGATGTATAGGCTCATTGGAATGAGCCTGAGTAGCTCTTGCATGACCCATAAAGAAGCACAGGCTTGTTAGGATGAGTCTGAGTAGCTTACTTCTTCATGATTCGGAGTCCCACAGATTAAAACAACTGGGCCCTAAAGCAACTTTTGGCCATATTCAGCAGTAGGAGAAGTCCTGCGGCTTGACAAGAGAGAGAGAGAGAGAGAGAGAGAGAGAGCCGAATCCAGCACTGTTACTTTTGTAATCTAGCAAAGCTTGAACTACCATTATAGTGAACGACAGATCTTGATTTAGTTCTCTGAGCAAAACCTGAGGCAATGGGTCAGCAGAGACTCTGCCTTCACACTAGCTCAGCAAATCTAGAAACACTTTTGTTTTCAGCCTTTTTGTAATAAACTTTATACCTTATCATGTATGTTGCTGATACAAACTGTGTTGGGACTGAACAGACATGAAAAGCGTTAACGACAAAATGAGGATGTAAAGTAATACATAAAATATAGCCGTGAGGTTTCTACGAAATCCCATATGCCAACAACATGAGCAGGATCATGGGGGTACGGCATGCTTAACACCTCAAGTTCTCGTGTGACAGTATATGGGATAGAGTACAGCTTTAAACAGTGTACAAGCGCAGTGTATAGTTTATTTACATCATCTCGAATCCGTGTCAAAACTTTGCAAGATATTGCTAAACTAACCGATACTAAACTTGCAGGTTGGAGTTTCCTTTCATTAATTCGAAAAGCCAGAATTTTAAAGGAATAATTGGCTTCAGCTGTACATGTGTTGTACATAAAAGTTTCTAGTTCATGTGCATATGAAATTAGGAATGGGAGGTGTAGGCAGCATTGTGTAGCGAGGCTAATTCTACTATGTGTGGGAGTTTTGCACTTTGTACATACTTCACTTAGTGATGGCCAAGGTAGAGCTGCAAAGAAAGTGGTTGAGGAGGCGAAGGGGAAGACAGGAGGAAGCAGCTCCTGTGAGAAGAGTGGAGAAATTGCAAGATAGTGAAAAGAGGACAGAGTATAAGAGCATAGTGGAAGAAAGATTGGGAAGGTATGAGCTAGAGCAGATGGAAGGGGTGGAAGACGTATGTAAGATATTCACGGAAGAGATAAGCGCAGCGTGTGAGGCGGTTTGTGGAGTGAGGAGGAGATGCAAGGGTGTGCAAGGGACAGCATGGTGGAATGATGAGGTGAAACGAGCTGTGGAACAAAAGAAGAAGGCATATGGTGAATGGTTGGCGAGTAGAGGTAGGGGAGAAGATGAGAGAGAGAAGAGAGAGGTATATGTGAGCAGGAGAAGGGAGGTTAAGAGACTGGTGAAGGAGAGTAAGAAGAAAGTGGATGAAGAGTTTGGGAGGAATCTGAGTGTGAAATGGAGGGAGAGTAAGAAATTGTTTTGGAAGGAGGTAAAGAAAGTAAGGCAGTGTGAAAGGGGAAATAGTAGGGGAGTGAAAGATAGGAATAATAGATTGTTGGTGGAGAAGAGAGAGAAACTGAGGAGATGGAAAGAGCACTTTGAGGATTTGTTGAATGTAGAGAGTGAGAGCAGTGTGAGTATAAGTGGTTGGGGAATGGCTGGGAGAAGAAGAAATGAGAGGAGGGAGGAAGAGATCAGTAGGTCGGAAGTAGTGGAAGCGATGAAGAAGATTAAGCTGGGAAAGGTCCCAGGAATTGATGGAGTGTGTGGTGAAATGCTTAGGTACGGGGGTGAGATTGTTGTGGAGTGGATATGGAAGTTGTGTAGATTGGCTTGGGAAGAGGGAAGGGTTCCAGAGGACTGGAAATCAGGTATAATTGTTCCTCTGTACAAAGGAAAAGGGGAGAGAGAAGTATGTGGTAACCATAGGGGTATTTGCCTTCTTAGTGTGACTGGTAAAATATATGGTAGAATACTCATTGATAGGGTTAGGCATATGACAAAGGAGCTAGTTGGAGAAGAACAAGGGGAATTTAGGAAGGGAAAAGGGTGTGTAGATCAGATATTTGTTCTAAGATGTTTAGTGGAGAAGTATCTAGAGAAGGGAAGGAAAGTGTATGCTGCCTTCATGGACTTGGAGAAAGCTTATGACAGAATAGATAGGAAAGGTATGTGGAAGGTATTAAGAATATATGGAGTGGAGGGGAAATTGTTGAGTGCTGTGAAGAGTATGTACGAGGGAGCTAGGGCTACGGTGCGAGTGGATGGTGAGCTGAGTGAGTTCTTTGATCTCAATGTGGGACTGAAACAGTGGTGTGTAATGTCTCCATGGCTGTTTAATATATATATGGATGGGGTTGTAAAGGAGGTAAAAGGTAGGGCAGTGGATGTGGGGGTGGCCCTAATGAATGAGGGTGAGATTTGGAAGCTTCCGGTGTTGCTGTTTGCTGATGATACGGTATTGTTGAGTGAAGATGAATGGGAGTTGCAAGGTTTGGTGAATGAATTTGGGACAGTGTGTAGGAGGAGGAAGCTGAAAGTCAATGTAAACAAAAGTAAAGTTATGGTGTTTGAGAGGAATGAAGTCACAGAGTGTGCAGTGAGGTTGGATGGTGAGGATATGGAGAATGTGAGTGCATTCAAGTACTTGGGTAGTGTGATGAGTAAGGATGGAACTTTGGGGGATGAAGTACGTGAAAGGGTACAGCAGGGAAGGAAGGTTGTTGGCACACTGAAAGCAGTGATGAGAAATAGGGAGGTGAGTATGGAAGTTAAGAAGTCATTGCATGATGGTATTGTGATCCTTACCCTGACGTATGGAAGCGAGGCGTGGACCTTGCAAGAGGGGAACAAGTCAAGAGTGAGAGCAGTGGAAATTAGTTACTTGAGAGGAGCATGTGGAGTGACGTGGAGGGACAGGTTGACGAATGAAGAAGTGAAGGAACGTTGTGGGGTAGATGTGGATGTGGTTGAAAGATTAGGAGAAATACACTGAGGTGGTTTGGACATGTGGAGAGGATGGAGAATGAAAGACTGACTAAGAGGGTGTATGTAGGTGAGGTGGAGGGAGGGAGAGGGAGGGGTAGACCGAGGATGAGGTGGAGGGATGGAGTTGAGAGGTATATGAGGGAGGGGGGGGTGAGTTGTGGGGAGGGGAGTCAAATGGTGGGTGACAGAGTGACTTGGAGGCGTTTTGTCTGCGGCCACCCTTTGCGGGATTAGGGCGTCGGGCTATAGATAGATAGATAGACATACTTCATGTTTACCTCCCAAGTTGGTACTGCACTGCGAGCGTAGATCTACCAGGTATTGGTTGCACCAGTATCTGTTTCATTTGTTGGTGACCAAGTTTTATAGGTAATGGTGTAGAGAGTTGCTGGTGTATGTTTTTACTTGAGTGAAACTGTACGGTTGTGCTTGTAGTGATATGGATGACGAGTGTTACTGTGAGCCGAAGCAACAAATTGTCTGCCCTTATGTAGATGATCCTCAACTCTCAGTACAGAAATTTCAAAATAGGGAGGACGAGGAAATAAGCAAATCCTTAATACTGACGGGTCCTTTATGAAACTCCTGTAACTGCGGGATGCTGAGCCTGCATCCCGCATTATAAAGCGTAGTTGGCAACGATACAGAAAGGCCAGACGTGTATTGTGATCGTCATGTGTTACAAGTAATATCGTAACAATGTGGGACCTTGTATACCCGCTGGCTGTTTCAGCTTTAATAAAAGAAAAACAAAAGACACTATTTGTATCTGTCGGTGGATGCTCCATCGATGCTGTTCGTTTGTATTATGTTGCAGCCAGCCTCCAGTAGCAATGCATGTCTTATGTTCACACTTGTCAGTCATTGCAAAGTGCGTACTTTGTATATATTGACCATTGTCTTCACCTCGTCCAAAGGTGGGAAGAAAGGTCAAGATGGTGGTTATAGTGATTATGGTGGTGCTATGTTAATCCTTGTCGTGCTTTTAATTATACAATGGTTTTATTCTGCACTAATCTGAGCTGTGTCTCTGTATTGTTCTTGACTGGATTGGTAAAATCGATTCTTTTGAGTTTTAGGCCACTGGAACTCAGTTCTTCAGGTGGCCTGCCGTTCTAACGGACCCAGGTTCAAATCCCCGCTGGGGCAGGGAACAGTTTAAGGATTTGAATTTCATTAAATCAGGCTTTACTGATCTACCAGAAGACCCGCCGACATGTCGTAAAAATACCTCCGCTAATACCAATACAGCAGTGCTGTATGAGACAGCCCTAGCATGTATTCAGTATGGACGGTGGGTGTTAGCGCCGAAGTGGTGACATGTAGAGGTGTATGGTATGTAGGAGGACTGCTGGGCCTTGATAGCAGGCTGTGAAGCCTATGCCCAGAGTCGAACACATAAAAAAAAAAAAAACATGGAGTGGTTTATTGTTCATTGTTACCCGTCCCCGCCCCAGATGGGCTCGGGGTCGGGTATTGCTTTTACTCGGTTTGTATGTCTGTTTATATGTCTGTTTGTCTGATTGTCAACAACTTATTGCGACAACTACGGGTGCAATTTTGACTAAAATTACAGGGATGATGGGCTACGACCTTCTGATCACTGGATTATATTTGGGACCAAATTAGACCAAGGACCACGCTGTACAGTAGGTCCGAAAAATTTTAAAAAAATACTTTAAAAATCGTTTTTCACCATAACTCCTTTCAAATTCATCATATTGGCATGAAACCAAAACCTAAAGATGCATCTTTCAAATCTGCATCCTACAACATGGCTCTTTACATCAGGGGGGTCACCCCTCAGTTAGCGGTATGGGGATTCAGTGTCAGGTGGGTCAGGCCTAAAATTCTAAATAGGCATAAAATCGTCAATTTTCATCCGATTAACTCCAAATTTGATATGTAACATCTTTCACTAGATATCCTGTCCTGTTGTGCTTATACGTCAGCACTAAAATGACTGCCGGGGATGGGTTTGCTGTGCCTAGGCACCGCTTCCTGTTTAGTTTCTCTAAAATTCGCGGACTTGCGAGTATAATTTCGAAGGAGAGAGAAAGGAGGTATCTGATGTTCTTTGTTCTGGCTAGTAAGGATTGTAATTGCTGAATTAATGAGCGATACTTTCAGCCTTGTTATTTGCTATAAGGTAGTGGTTGTTCTGTGTTTATCTATAGTATTCCTGCAGTTTGAAACTCATTATGGTTACACGAGTATGTTAATATCAGTGGGTTATATTCATGCAGTCTACTTGGGATACAATGCTATGATTTTTGGAGAAACTGAAGTATTGCTCATGTGTATGTTGAACAGTGGCTGCAAACTGTGTGCTTAGTATATATTGATCATTGTCCTCACGTCGTCGTAAGGTGGGAAAAAGGACCAGGATGGTGATGATGGTGCTCTACTAATTTTTCTCGTGGTGGACCACTAATCTTTCTCGGTCTGCTAAATAGTTACTAAGCCATTTTTTTTTTTTTTTTTTTTTTTGGGGGGGGGGGGGATGTTGGTGATCACGTCTGATTTTAATGATTCATATGTAAACGAGGATACATGGGATGGCGTCCAGTGCTTTGAGAATTAATGCCAGGAGTGTTGTTTGTTATGATCATTTTTATCTCGCATCATCAAAGGCTTGAGTGTGAGGTTTGTGAGGAGAGGTGTCTTAGAATGATAGGAGGAAAACAGTCTTGTGCTTCATTAAGTGATTAATTTGATCTCATTCGTTTTAATTTTATTAACGGAGAATTTGCAGTAGGAGTTACAGACAGTAATACTGCCATGCCTGTAACAAGTTTCACATATTTACCTGTTTGTCATATATAACTTTTAGTTACACTTTGCAAAATACTTGAAACTAAATATGAAACTTGCACGGTCAGGTTCCTATGATTACTTTTGTTCAAACCCTGCTTGCTTCACTGCTTGTTGGCAGTAAGTCATCATTTAATATACTGATTGAGATATATTTTAAGTCATTACGCTTGGGCATTTTATACATGCATTGCACTGATAACCCCATCTAATGTGACATGCGTGGGTGTTACGTTTTACTAGAACAGGAGCTCAATAAAAAGATACGTTAATAGTGACCTTCAGCAAAGATCTTAGCAAACCATAGGAAGTAGCCCCGTGTATCCCACTGAGAAAGATAACATAGGATATTTAAGTGTACAGGTCTGTCCAACCTAATGTTTAAACCTTTTCCCTTATAACGGTCCAAATAATAGTCTCAGTTCACTCCCTAAAGTGATAATCCGTGTCTAGTAGATGAAGTAAATCACATCAAAAGCTTTTATCTGAAGGATCTGTGTCTATCCATGTGAAAACGTAACTATTAGCTACCTGAGCTGCGCACTATAATAATTTATTTTTATAAATATTCTGATGAATTATCGCACTTCTATTCATTCACATTCAGAAATTCAACCTCTGTCACACCATCATTAACTGTACTTTCACTACTGCTCAAACTCTCACATTCATTACCACTTTCTTTCCCAGCATCTCCTTGCTATACCTTCACCTGACTACCGATGTCTCTTACAATTTGTCAGATTCTCCCACTCACAGTCACTGCTTGGCGTTCCCTCTTTTATAAAACTCGCGTAACACCTAATCTCACTTGTACTCTCCCCAACTTCATTCACGCCCATTCTCGCATTCCGTACGCACGCTCTCTCACAGTTTCTTTCACTCACTCACTGTGGCACTTTGTTTCAGCTATATGATTTCTCGTCACCTCTCACACACATTCTCTCTCTCTCTCTCTTACAGCTATAATGCTAATAGCAGGCCTGCAACACAGTTCTGTGCTTACTTGTTCAGATCGAGTTACAGCGGCGGACTTTCCTCATACCCTTAGTCAGAACACAACAATCAACCCTATCATTAATCCATCATTCTAGTCCATCTGACGGTATGGAATATGATTTGGTTGACAAGGAGTCACAGCAGTCAATGAGCATATATTCTTTAGCTTATTCTTCCTGCGACCCGATGATTTTACTGGACTTCGGAAAGCTCCCCGGTTGAAATATCTTGATGAAGATGATATATAGTTCAGTATGTAAATTCTGCTGTAAACTTATTACAGACATTTCGTGGTCAAGAGTATAACAGAAATACGTCCTCGGGGTAAGTACATTACAATTTTCTAGTCTATTAAGCTGGACATATTCTTTACACAGCATTGTTTTTCAAACGTTCCCAAAAGCACTGATTCAGGCGACTATGGTTGACAATGTGTTCACTGGCAGAGGGTCGTACTCCTCCTGGCTTTGGAGGTTACTATTGTCCTACCGATTAAGTTTACATACGACTCAATTGTATTTTCTTTGCTGATAATATGTTTTTGTTTGTACTTAGTCCACCTTTGTAACGTACAAGAAGACGAGGCGTTGATATTGGTCAATCCCGGTCTGTCTGGCCGAGCAAATCTGTCAACCGGAGGCAAGCAGCCGCCCTTGCAGGGCCGTCCCATGCAGTGAATTGATGTTCCTCTGCGGAAGACAGCGCCTCACCACAGCAAGGCGCGGGTAAAAGTGTGGAGGTGTGGTTAATGGATGGAAGCAGCATTTGTGTCTCTCCATCCATTTGACAGGGACACCATAGTAGGTTCCTTGAAAATCCGCTATATGCCTGTTTGATTACAACCCAGTGATGCAAATACTTTACTGGGTTACAGGAAACCATTAGGATTGTTATTCAGCGTAGGGCTACCTGAAGTGAGGAGAAGAGTTATAAACAGAAACAAGAAAGAAAGGGAGAGGAGGGAGAAAAGGTGAGAGGCAAAGAGACTGAATGAAAAAGGTGAAGGAATAAGTAGGTAGCACAACATCAAGTGAGGGGATGATAGTCGCCACCACCTACCCAACTGCAAGGTGTAATATGTAAATGAAAAGTGCCAAGGAAATGGAGCTACGAAGCCTTCCCTGTCAACCAGAATGCCATCCTGTGAGTGTTGTTCATCTGGAGTAGTAGATATAGGGAGTAATTTAGTGTTTGCAAATGCTTGCACTTTCATATCTATCATGGTGTAATACTCATCCATAGTCATCACTAAGGATTTTATACTTAACTTTTCTTTCCACTATATTATAGTGAAGAAGAAACTTTCCCTGAACTCGTCATATCTAATGAGCATACAAAGACCTTTACAAATAATGACTGATGGACACTGCATGGCACAGGAATAAAGAAACAGCATTTCCATCCGCTGATGGACAAGGCTCCCACCAAATGATTATCCAGAAACAAAAAAGTCTCAGCTCATATCGGTCTATACATGTTAAAAAAAAAATGTTGCTGTGTTCGTTGTTTGTAATTTCTCGCTAACCAGTTTTTGTCGATCAACCCAGTCTGCCTGGCCCAGCAGACACATCAATTGCAGGCAAGCAACTGCCCCTGCAGGATCATCCCGTGCAATGAACCAATGATCCTTTACGGCTAACAGCACGTCACCACAGCGAGGTGGGGGAAATAGCGTGATGGTTTGGTTCTTGGAAAGAAGTCATATTGGCATCCCTCCACCTAGTTAATAGAGGCACCATTGCAGGCTCCACTTCACCCCGTAGTTTGGCTGTGTGGTTACCACCCACGCTGTAAATGGTTTCCTGTTTTACAGAGAATGGCTTGTAACTCAATGAAGAGCCACCTGAAGTGGAAAGCCGAGCAATATAAGTGACAGGAAGGAAAGGGAGAAGCAGGAAGAGAGGAGAGCAGACACCGAGAGAGAATGTAAATAAGTAACTGTATCGGGTTATCCAGATATTGTCAGTCTTTAGGAAACGTAAACTGGTTGGATTTTAAACAATTCATCTTTATACAGATCTTGCCGAATGGAGCGCCTTCACTGTTACAAACCAACCACTTTATCGGAGCGACTGAGGTTTGTGTTGATGTGGCGGAACGGACTGTCATCACGAGCCATTGCGGAAGAGAGCGGCTCCAGCGTCACCACAGTGTGCAGATGGATCAGGAAGTGGAAAAGGGAAGGAAACGTGTACAGGAAATATAAAAATGGATGCCTACCTAAAAGACTTCGACAAAGACAAAAAGAGCATATTGTGCCGAGTAATATGTTCTTGACACCATTTGGTTGCGAAAGACCTGCTGAATCTGTGCATACAAGGGGCAGAACTGGTTTCTACACGTCATGCACAAACTACTCGCCCACATTTTCATACGAGGAATATCAAAGACATATTCAGTTCTCTCCGCAGCAACAGCAAACATCATACCATCAAATAAATTTTAATAATTCATCCGTATAATGAACACAGAATGTACATACAATATAGGGGGGGGGAGGTAGAGTTTATCAAGTGGTTAGAGAAGTCATCTGCTGCTGAACAGTCCAAGGTTCAATCCCAGACTGGGGCAGGTAAATGTCTGATGATTTGAATTTTCTTAATAGTGACTTGGCTCATCATCCACAAGACCCATTAAATAAAACCATTCCCAATTCATATATATATATATATATATATATATATATATATATATATATATATATATATATATATATATATATATATATATATATATTCTTCATCCAATCCTACGTTGCCCCATGAGGAGTGTAGGAGCCCGGGGCTAGACAGGTTGGTCCTGACATTTAAGATGAGAGTGACCAGTCTCTCATCCCTGAGTGGCATTATGTGAGCAATAAACCCTAACGACTCCTTGGATATAAACCTGCACTGGCTCAATCCGATTGGAGCGCCTTTATTACCCACTAATCCACCAGGCGCCATAATTTTGTTATATGTATACCACCCAGCTGAGCAAATGGTTTCCTGGTGTACAGGAAACCATTTGACTTGTCAGTCAGTGTAGGTCACCCATAGGCCGAAGGAAGAGGAAAGAATGAGGGAAAACAGGACAGAAGAGGAAGGAAGGAAAGAAGGTAGGAGGAGAGGAAAGGGCAGGCACCCGAGAGCAGCACTACTGTACGTCGATACATATATCATCATCATCATCATCATCATCATCATCATCATCAGCCATTACAAGTCCACTGAAGAACAAAGGCCTCCCCCCAGTCTTCTCCACGAATTCCTTGACTGAGCCAATCTTTGCCACGTTTTCCCTGCAAATTTCTCTATCTCATCCCTCCATCTCCTGTCTGGCCTTTTTCTGCTACGCTTACAATTTCTTGGTGTCCAGTCAGTCAACCTCTTGCTCCATCGGTTATTCCTTATTCTTGCTACATGGCCTCCACCTCCATTTCTGTTCTTTTATAACTTCTATAATATCTTTGACTTCAGTTTGCTCCCTCACCCAAGTGGATCTTTTCCTGTCTCTCAAAGATATTCCCAACATTGACCTTTTCTTTGCTCTTTGAGAACGGATTAGTTGATTTTTCATCGATTATGTCAGTTTCCAGGTCTGAGAGCCGTATGTCATGGCTGGGATTAAATACTCATTTTATAGAGTTCGTTTCATACACACTGACAAGCTACTTCTCATTTTGTGTCCATGTTTACTGAAAGCTTTCCATCCAATTTTAAAATAACCTTTTATTTTGCTCTCATGGTATTTCGTTATTTTTAGTACTCGCCCCAGGTGATTACACTCCTCAACTTCTTCAAGAATTTTTTCACTTACGCTGATGACGGTCTTTGGTGTATTATGATTAAACATTACTCTGGTGCATCTTTAGCCCTACTCTGACTTTTTCTGTTTAGGTCATTTAACATTACTTGCAATGTCTCCTTTGTTCACGCAGTCTAGATTTCAAAAAAATTATTTTTAGGCATGCTGTAGATATTTTTGGAGAAACTGCATCTCCCTGACGATCGCCCTTGTCAATCTTATTTTTTCCCCGAGTCTTTGTGTAATTTAACTGTAGCAGCTCCGTCTTTATGATTTAGAACAGTTTTATAATGATCTGATTTGCTCCTTCCTCCTGCAGTGAATTTATAATTTCTCTGTGCCCCACTGAGTCGAAAGCCTCTGCGTAATCAATAAAACCGAAGCAAAGTGGTTTATTATATTCTGTAGTTTTCTCAGATGGGTGATTCATTGTTTGTACATGATCATTAGTCGAATATACGCTTTGGAACCCTGCCTGCTCACTTGGTTTTCTTGCAAATTTGTTATTCTCTTCGTAAGGACAGAGGAGAAGATTTGTAAATAACTGGTAAGACTAAGCATATAATGAATGGATGAGAAATAGGGGCGTGGAAGAAGTTGAGAGGCGGAAGAGAGAGTTATATGTAAAAAGGAAGAGAGAGGTGAAAAGATTAATAGGAGAGAGTAAGAAGAGAGTGGATGAGATATTTGAAAGGAATTTGAGTGTAAAGTGGAGGGCCTGTAAGAAAATGTTCTGGAAAGAGGTGAAGAAACTTAGACAGGGTGGCAGTGAAGTTAGCAGGAAAGTGAAACATATAAATGGTAGATTACTAATGGAGAAGGGAGAAAAAGTGAGCAGATGGAGAGAACACTTTAAGGAATTGTTGAACATAGTGGATGGAAGTAATGCGAGTATAAGTGGCTGGGGAATGGCTGGGAGAAGGAGGGAGGTGAGAAGACAGGAAGAAATCAGTAGGATAGAAGCTGTGGTAGCAATGAAGAAAGTCAAATTGGGGAAATACCCAGGAATTGACGGAGTGTGTGGTGAAATGCTGAAGCAAGGGGGAGAGATAGTAGTAGAATGGATGTGGAAGATGTGCAGATTGGCCTGGGAGGAAGGTAGAGTCTCGGAGGCTTGGAAGTCAGGTATAATTATTCCTTTGTACAAAGGAAAAGGGGACAAAGAAGTGTGTGGTAATCATAGGGTCATTAGTCTTCTTAAGCGGGCCATACACGCACAGGCGACCCCGTCCGGTTGCCTGAAGAGGCCGGCCTCAATGAACAACGCTGTGCCCACACACGATTCAGTCGGCCTCACGTCTCAGCTCAGTTGCAAGCGAAACGCCGTGGCGTGAGGGTGGCCATGGACGCTACAATACCCATAGATGACCTGGAGCTGTATGCTACTGGGGAAGTTGTCGCGGCCTATATTGCAAATAATAGAAAGAGGAGGAAAAAACAGACCAAATTGGCAAAACACTGGTTGATGAGAAGGAGTAAATTGTCCCATCTGACTCTGTTGAAAGAACTGCGGTGCGGGAAGAATGACTCGTTTAATTACTTGAGGATGGATGAGGATTCCTACCTGCAGCTGTTGTCACTGGTTTCCCCAATAATAAAGAACGATACCTGTATGAGGAGTGTTATTTCTCAGCATGAAAGACTCACAGCCACACTGAGGTTTATTGCCACGTTACTCGTACGAGGATTTAAAATTCTCCCGCACAACTGACACAAGACTGATGCCTGACGGCCTGCGGTACCCCACACATACTCAGTTTACCTGAACCTGACCGGAGCCTGACCAAGAAAATCTGTCCATCAGAGATCCAAGGACGACCGTTGAGACGGCCTGTGCAGGCGCCTGTTCCCTACCCACACACGCCCAGGTTTGCCTGAACAGGCCGACCTCTTCAGGCCAGCGGACAGGCTCGCCTGTGCATGTATGGCCCACTTTAGTGTAATAGGAAAGGTGTATGGTAGGATACTTATTGACAGAGTTATGGAAAGAACAGGGGAATTAGTTGGAGAAGAACAGGGAGGCATTAGGAAGGGAAGAGGTTGTGTAGATCAGATATTCATTCTTAGATCTTTAGTGGAAAAGTTTCTAGAGAAGGGAAAGAAGTTGTATGTGGCCTTCATGGATTTCGAGAAAGCATATGACAGAGTGGATAGACAAGGATTGTGGAAAGTATTAAGAATATATGGAGTAGATGGGAAGTTGTTGAATGCTGTGAAGAGTATGTATGATGGTGCTAAGGCTGCAGTGCGTGTGGATGGAGAACAGTGAATTTTTCTCTTTGAAGGTTGGGTTGAAACAGGGATGTGTCATGTCTCCATGGTTGTTCAATCTGTACATGGATGGGGTAATAAATGAGGTACAAGGTAGGGCAGTGGATGTTGGAGTGGCCCTGATGAGAGAGGGTAGTATTTGGAAACCCTCTGTACTGTTGTTTGCAGATGATACTATGTTGTTGAGTGAAGACGAAGGGGAGCTGCAAGGCTTGGTGAATGAGTTTGGGAGAGTGTGTAAGAAACAGAATCTAAAGGTGAATGTAGGGAAGAGTAAGGTGATGGTCTTTGAGAAAGGTGAAGTTAGTGAATGTACAGTGAGGTTGGATGGTGAGGAAATGAAAAATGTGAGTATGTTTAAGTACATGGGTAGTGTGATGAGTAAGGATGGAAATTTGGAGGGTGAAGTGCTTGAAAGGGTACAACAAGGAAGAAAGGTTGCTGGTTCCTTGAAAGCAATGATAAGAAACAGGGACGTGAGCATGGAAGTGAAAAAGTTACTACATGAGAGTATTGTGATACCAACCGTGATATATGGAAGTGAAGCTTGGACGTTGTTGGAAGGCCACAAGTCAAGGGTGAGAGCAGTGGAAATGAGTTATTTAAGAGGAGCCTGTGGAGTCCCATGGAGAGATAGGCTGACAAACGAGGATATAAAGGAGCGTTGTGGTGTGGATGTGGATGTGATAGGAAGCATTAGGAGGAACACAATGAGGTGGGTTGGCCATGTGGAGAGAATGGAGGGTGAGAGACTGACGAGGAGAGTGTATGTGCGTGAGGTGAAGGGGGGGAAAGGGAGGGGGAGGCCGAGGATGAGATGGAGGGATGGGGTGGAGAGGTATATGAGAGAGGGGGTGTGAGTTGGGAGCAGGGCAGTGATATGGCGAGAACAGGGCGACGTGGAGGCGATTTGTTTGTGGCCACTCCGTACGTGATTGGGGCGTCTGGCAATAGATAAATAGATAGATAGACTAAGATATTTTGAGTCGCCTTTCTTGTAAAGCAAAATTACTATTGTAATACACCATTTTGTGGGAATTTTTTTCTTCTTTATCCACTGAGTAAAAATAAGCTGTCGAGTCTGTTTTGTACTTCTACTCCTGCATCCGACAGTAAATCCGCTACCGTTCCATCTTGTCCTGGGACCTTCCCTCTTTTCATATTTAAAAGAGAAATGTTTAGGTCATCTGGTATGACCTCTGATACTTCACTTATGTCGACTGGAATGTTAGCTGTTGGTACTGTTATCTTTGATACATAGTGTTCTTTGTAAAATTCTTTAATTCTCTTCACCATATCATCTTTGCATTTAATGACTTCACTGTTTTTGTCTAACAGTAATAGAATTTGTTGCCTTCCTAGTGCCATTTTGCTTAGGAAATGTTTCAGATTTTTCCATTTTTGTAATATTATCCTTCTCTTTCTTTTGTTGTTAATCATAATTAATTTTGCTCTTTATATTTCATATTTCCTTGTCTTTACATTCATCTCCTTCCTTCTTTTCATGAGTTCGACGATCATTTTTTAATACTTGTTGGTTTTGGTTGTATTAGCTTTCCCTACTACCTTCGTTGATTCTCTTAACACTTTTGTCACTCTATCATTTAACTTGTCGCTGTCACACTCAGTATAACTTAGAGCCTGAAATCTGGTCGTTATTTCTAATTGGAAAGCTACCTTGGTTTTGCTTACTTTTAATGGGTATATCTTTTTATTTTTTAATCAGTTTCTTTCTTTCGCTTCAGAAATTAATTCTGATTGTTCAACCCACCATTCTATGGTCACTTACTACATTTCCTTCGGTGATAACCGAGATTTATTATCGAGTGGTTCTTATCTGCTATAATGAAGTCGATTTTTTTCCCCTTTGAACTTCACTGGATGCATTTTCTCCCTGTTCTTTTGTGAAACAATGTGTTCATTATTCTCTTGTTATACATTCAGCAACATTTATCACCATTTCACCTCTGTCATTTCTTTCTCCTACTCCGAATCTTCCCATATCCATGCATGCTTTTCCGTTTTTTTTTTTATTTGCAAGCTTTTGCAATGAAATCTCCTATCAGTATAGTATATATGGTCTTTTCTTCTTCTATAATCTGGGAGATGTCATCATAGAATGTTTCTGTTTCTTCATCTGAGGTCTGAGAAATCGGTGCATATACTTTATTACTTGGAGGGTGTATCTTTTACACAGTCTAATTACAATCATTCTACCCTGTCAGATACACTGCTGAATTTAACAATGTTCTTTGTAAGATTTCTGATAATCAGAAATCTTTCACCACTAACTCTTTCATATTGCATTCTTGTGTAGTAAAATAGATGGCTACTGTCTTGGAACTGATTTAATTTTTCTTCTTTTCTGTGGCTCTCACTCAGACCTACAATATCCCAACTAATGTTATATAGTTCAGTATTTATGTATCAAATTTGTAATCTTCTTTGAGGCATCTTTCATTGCATGTGTAGTTCTCCATGGCTTTCACTTTGTTTAATGTCTCGGTCTCTCATCTGCCGAGACAGTGCCTACTCACTTTCGGTGGCACACTCTCATAAGCACAAGAGGCAGTGCGGTTGGACCTTAATTAGACACTAATCCGACAGGAACGCCAGTGAAATCATTAACAGTAGACTTCATATTTGGTCGTGGGGATTGTGCAAAATAATCTCACCCCCTTGTCACGTAGTTTCTGGTGAGATGTAATTTTTTTGTCTATCTGTCTATATACCTAGGCTGCTTCCCCCAAGGAAGGGGAGGTAGCCGAGACAGGACGAAACACTCCCAATTTACTCATCCACTCAAACACATTCATTCGCATCTTAGCCCCAAAGGAGAGAAGGGACACATCCTCACCGCACCACACCGCACGAGGGTCAACTGCGTAGTGCATTCAGTGACATCTGCGGCAGGGCCCGACAGCAGAGCTGGTTTACTCCTGCCACATCATAATGGACCCATCCCCTTACCTGCACCAGACATAATCAGCTGATCAGACAAAATGCGGGAGAATATCCCCTCATGGCTGCATCATCATTTATTCATTCACAAATTCTCTCCATTCATTTCTCTCATGCACAGCCACTCTTCCTTGCTCAACAGACATCCCTCTCGCATCCAGCGCTCTCTTCACACTGTCCATCCATCCTATTAGTGGTCTTCCTCTCAGTCTTACACATTTCACATCAGATCTAGTTATCTTTTTCACCAATTGCTCATTATCCATTCTCTCCATATGCCCAAACCACATCAACACCCTCTGCTCAGCTCGATCAGCCATCTCCCGAACAACTCCAGTTCCCCTTCGCACTTCATCATTTCTCACTCGATCCATATGCATCACTCCACACATACTCCTCAGACACCTCGTCTCCATTACATTCATACTTTTCCTCTCAGCTACACCCATATTCCATGTTTCAGCCCCATATAACGCAGTCGATACCACAACACCCTCATACGGCCTTCTCTTTACATCCATTCTAAGCGAACGACATCTAAACACTTTTTTCATTCCTCCCAGCACCTTTCCTACTTCATTCATTCTAAACTTCACTTCTGCATCTATTCTTCCATCCACAGCAACATGTGACCCTAAATACTTAAAACACTGTACCTCCTCAAGCAACTCACCATTCAAAACTATATTCATCCTCCTTCCATCTACTAACCTCGTGCATTTCATCACTTTACTTTTATTCTCGTTTACTTTCAGTTTCCTCCTTTCACACATCTTTCCAAACTCCTCCATCAACTGTTTCAGTCTCTCTTTTGAATCAGCTACCAGTGCAGTATCATTTGCAAACAGCAGCTGCTTCAGATTCCACTCTCTGCCATCAATATTCACCAGACTCAGACATCCACCTAACGCTCTAGCATTCACCTCCCTTACAACACCATCCATATCAATATTAAACAACTAAGGCGACATCACACATCCCTGTCGCAGCCCCACTCTCATGGGAAACCAATCACTCACAGTATTTGCCACACTTGCACATGCTCTACTATTTACAAAAAAACTTTTCACTACTTTTAGTAACCTTCCATCAAGTCCATACAATCTTAAAACAGTCCATAAAGCCTCCCTATCAGTTCTAGCATACGTTTTCTTTAAATCTATGAACGCTCAAAACACATCCTTACCTTTCGTTAAATACTTTTCACACACCTGTCTCACAGCAAAGACCTGATCCACGCATCCCCTCCCTCTCTTAAAGCCACACTGCTCATCACCAATCACTCCCGCTGTACCCTCTCTAACTCTCTTAATTAACACCCTACCGTACACCTTACCTACGACATTCAACAGACTTACACCCCTCAAGCTAGTACATTCATACTTATCACCCTTACCTTTATACAACGGGACCACACAAGCACTTGCCCAGTCAGTTGGTACCATACTTTGCACAAAGCACACATTCAACATCTTATTAACAAGTCAGAAATAGTCGCTCCACCACCTTTCAGGCATTCCACAGCACACCCGTCCATACCCACAGCTTTCCCTGTTTTCATCTCCTTTACTGCCACCTGCACTTCCTCCCTCGTGATCAAAGAATCATTCAACCCTACCAAGACATTTATTCCTTGCACTCTTCCATCTGCCACCATCTCAGCCTCCTTTTCCACCTTATTCGGCATATTCATTGAAGCTTTATATATCTATAGGGGATTCTATGGTCTGCGTCACCTAAGATGGTATCTTGTACGCAAGGCCTTCCGCTATAGGACCCAAGGGACGCGCCAGTGAGAGAGAGAGAGAGAGAGAGAGAGAGATATGATGCAACATTCCATTCTTTTTGGTCACTCCAACCGTGTAACTTGGGAAATAATTTTTGTGTGTGTCAATAAATTGATATATCTGCCAATCATATTACATAGCTATATTTTCACACCCCTCTGCCATGGTATCCAGAGTTATTATGGAAGCTAAAAAACGAATTTGCATCTACATAATATATTTCCCATAAAATTTAAATTATCGTCACTATGATTATAATATGGCATATAATTGGCTCAAAACCTGTACACGCCTAATTAATTTCATCTGGACATGCTAAGAAGAGCACGTGAAAAAGAAAAAAAAAAAACTGACATTTTCACGATACTAGATATAATCTTGGTGTAAGTTCCACATTGTAGCACCAGTCGAGCAGGGCAGTACTCCCAAGGTGGATGGAAAGCCGATGACAGGGAGAGCTGGAGGTCCTGTTTCATCAGCCTTCGGGACTAGTTCCCGACCATCCCCCTTTGCTGAACTTTTTCAGTGTCTCAGTAACACAGACAGTAGGCCAGCATGCTCTCCAATACAAGTTTCTCTAACTATCAACACCAACTACTATACATGCACAGTACACACTACACTATCTTTTCCAAAATTCAAAAATCATGGTATCACAACACACAGCTTCGGAGTCCCCAGGAGGAGGGCATAAATGCCCCCACCTTCCGTCCCTCTCCCGGTGACGACTCGAGCTGCCTGGAACCACTGTCTGACTCACTTCTTCATTTCTGCAACATTCGCGGCATTTCCTCCAACTTTCCCTCTGTTGATCACCACCTCTCCTGCTCTAAACCTCACCTTCTTTTCCTAACTGAGACTCAGCTGTGTGAGGCAACTAACAGGAAACCCTTTTCTGTATCCTCCTACTTTCTCTATACTCATTTCAAAGCCAAAAGTGGCTGTTGCGTATGTATAAACAACGACTTATACTCTCATGTACTTGAACTTGATTCTTCTAAATTCTCTACACTCTGGCTTCGGCTTTCCTGTCACTCTCTAACTAAATATATCTGCACTGTTTACGTATCCCATAATTCTACTGACAATCAACAATTCTTCAACTATCTTACTTCTATGATGCAACACATTCTGTCCATTTCTCCTTTCTCTGAAGTCTCCATTCTATGAGATTACAATGTTCACCACCACCTTTGCCTCTCCTCTCCTTTCACTGATCCACCTGGTGAACAAGCCTACACCTTTTCTATCCTTAATGACCTAGAGCAGCTTGTACAGTACCCTACCCGAATCCCTGACCGCCTTGGACACAGCTCCAACACACTTGACCTCTTCCTTACAACTGCTCCTTCTGCATACACTATTAATCTTTTCTCTCTGTTGGGCTCCTCCGATCACAACCTTATCACCTTAATCTGTCCTATCGCTCCGGTACGGCCTGTGGACCCTCCAAAGAAACGTCGTCTGTGGCACTTTGGAGCTGCGGACTGGAAGGCCCTCAGGCAGTACTTCTTTGAGTTTCCCTGGAATGATTATTGCTTTCGTGGTCGGGAGCCATCTGAGTGTGCCTTGCGCATTATGGAGGTAATTCTCTCGGTCATGGACGCATACATCCCATTCTCATACCCTTAGACTAATGCAAGAAAGTCTTGGTTTAATCACGCTTGTCCTAATGCTGTCCGACACAAGGAGAGGGCCTATAAAAGGTACAAGAGCCTAACCACCCCTGAATCACATCTTTTATACGTTTCTGCTCGGAATCGTGCTGTCTTTTCTTCACTCTGCTAAAAATTATTTCATCCATACTAAATCCTCTCAACTCTCCAACTCGAGTTCTTCCTGCTCCTTCTGGCACCTTGCCAAAAACCTTTCTAACAACTTTTCCTCATCATCCTTCCTTCTTCTTTTCTACTCTACTGGCTCTGTAGCTATTTCTTCTACTGATAAAGCAGATCTCATCACTCAGACTTTCTCCTCCAATTCCACCTTCGACGATTCCAGTGCTGTTCCTCTGTCACTTCCCCCCCTCTGACTTCCTCATAGCTGACATTAAATTTTCTTCAACTGATGTATTTTCTGCCATCACAGGCCTCAGTACTAACAAGGTATATAGGCCTGATGAAGTCCCTCCTGTTGTTCTCAAGACCTGTGCTTCTGTGGTTACACCCTGCTTAGGCAAACTCTTTCATCTTTGTCTATCAACTTGTACCTCTCCTTCCTGCTGGAAGGTTGCTCTCATTCAGCCAGTCTCAAAGACGGGTGACCATTCCCAACCCTCTAACTATCGTTCAACTGCTTTAACATCCTGTATCTCAAATGTTATCGAGTCAATTCTTAATAGAAAAATTTTATGTCATCTTTCCTATCACAACTTTCTCTCTTATCGTCAGTATGGGTTCCGTCAGGGACGCTCCACTGGCGATCTTCTCCCCAACCTTTCAGACTCCTTTGAGGCTCCTGATCATCCTCCTTTTGGAACTTTGGCAAAAGCTTTGCTATTGCACTTGACATCTCAATGGCTATCGATCGAATCTGACATAAATCTTTAATTTCCAAACTGCCCTCTTATGGTTTCTATCCTTCTATCTGTGCCTTCATCTCTAGCTTCCTTTCTGGTCATTCTATAGCCACTGTTGTAGACGGTCATCATTCTTCTCCTAGATCTATCAACAGTGGTGTTCCTCAGGGCTCTGTCCTATCTCCAACTCTCTTCTTTTTATTCATCAATGAACTTCTAAGCTGTACATCTAACCCTATCCACTCATACGCTGATGACTCCACTCTTCACCTTTCCGTTCGGTTCCCGCAACGTCTTTCTCAGCAATTACTTCAACAAACAAGGGATGAGGCTATGGCACACCTAATGTCTGACTTATCTCGTATCTCTGACTGGGGTAAAAAATGCATCAAAGACTAAGTTCTTTTTTTTTTATGCGAGGAAGAAGGAACCAAAGCCTGAGCCCTCATTAACGTTCCTTCCAAGAAGGTACAAAAACTATACAAAACAGACTATGTTCAAGATCCATTCTTTTTGAGATGCCTGGACACACTGCATTTCAAAGATGGGAGATCATAGGAAGTAGTAAATACAGACAGAGGGAGACAGTTCCAGAGTTGACCTGTTGCATAAATAAAGGACTGACAGTAACTGTTAACTCTTGAATTAGAGAGCTGGACAGCAAAGGGATGAGAGTTTGTTGGTAGACGGGTGCTACGCGCCTGTCGTAGAGGTGGAGGGATGAAAGCAGTTCAGAGGAGCAGTGACATTGAAGCAGCGATAGAAAAGAGATAAAGAGGGAGCAGTGCGGCGAAGAGACAAAGGTTGAAAGGAGCCAGTAATAGGAGGAGAGTTGATGAGATGAATTGCCTTTGACTCCACCCTATTGAGAAGAGCTGTATGTGGGGAGGCTCCCCACACATGAGAGTTCTACTCTAAACAGTTTGGGTATCACTGAACCTTCAGTATCCCCATGGAATGCACCACTCTTCTTTGTACCTAAAAGATAACGTGGAAATGCAGCCTTTGTTAACTTGTAGATTAGCTGAAACTTAATCAAGAAACCATTCCCAACCGTTTTCCCATGCCACTTTTAGGTGATGTCGTACATAATATTGGGCCAGAAAAAAAGGTCCTCAACAACTGATTACCCAATGTCTATTACCAAATAGAGCTAGATGAAGAATCATGCAAATAAACAGCATTTTCTACAAATATATGTGTGGTCATCTTCAGTACCGAAGGATACTGTTGGGATTTTGTACAGCCAAGGCACATTCCAACGGTTAATGTTACGTGATGGCATTTTTGTTAATCTGGATGACATCATAATTGCAACAAAGACAATGGAAGAGCATTTACAGAAATTATACCAACTCCCAAAGAAGCAAGTCAGTGCAAGATTAAAAACAAAGCTGTCTAAATGCAAGTTTTGCCTTAAGAAAATTAAATACCTAGGCCATAGGCTTGATGCAAAAAGTATCTACACCTCAGATAAGAAAATACAAGCAGTATGGGATTTCCCTGAACCCACAAATGTGAATGATGTAAGACAATTTGGGGGACTAGCAGGATATTACTGATCTCTCATACAGGGATTTTCTCACATATCAAAACCATCATTCCACCTCCTGAAGAAAACAAGCTGTATTTCAGTGGGGAGAGGAACAAAAGTTAACATTTACCATTTTAAAAGATAAACTTACATGTTCACCTTGCTTGGCATATCCAAACTATAATAAATTATTCATAATATGCACAGCTGCCCCTCTTACAGGCTTAGGTGCTGTATTGATGCAAGAAGATAAATGTGGAAAGTACCAACCAACTGCATTTGCCAGCAGACAAACAAATGGAGCTTAGAAAAATTATTGTACTACAGACTTAGAACCCCAATTGGTAATATTTGCACTACAAAAAATTTGTTATCTAATATATGGTTACAAATTTCCCCTATGTACGGATCATAAGCCTCTCTTGGGCATATTCCAAGAAAAACTCCTTTCTGGGAGGAGAGCATGATGGAATTTTTTTTTTTTTTTTTTTTAATAACAGAACGGAGGAAGGAAAAACAAATGGAGAAAAAAAATAATCCATACACCAGATTACTGGTGTCCTCTGATCATAAAATATCTGTAACAGTTAGACTTGAACAGTTGTAGGTTGAAATTTGGAGGAAAACAACTCTGGGGAAGCGAGTTCCAGAGAGATGCAGTTCGGGGAATGAAAGAATTCTGATGGGCAGAAGTTCTGCAATATTGCTGAGTGACATTCCAGTCATGAGCGCTACCAGATGCCCGTGTAGCACGAGGGAAGGCATGGAGAGGTGGCACCATGGACGCAACTTCGTCTGAGCATTTGCCAAAAAAATATCTGTAAAATAATGCTAGGGAGGCAACATTCCTTCTTACTTGCAGGGGAGGTAGTTTATATGTAATGGCAGGGTTGTTAATGATTCTAACAGCTTTATTCTGAATTTTGTCTAGTTGCCTTAATGCAACCTCTCCACAACCATTCCACAAGGGTGAGCAATACTCAAGCTGAGAGCGCACATGACTCTTATAAATTATAGCTAACTGCTCATCGGCGAAGAAGTTACGGACTCTGTACAATAATCCAAGTTTCTTTGAGGCGGTTTTAGCAAGTGATCTGACATGAGAAGTCCAGCTGAGGGCACTGTTAAGTGAGACACCAAGAATTTCAATACTTTTGGAGATGGGAATATTAGTAGCACTGAAGGTAATGTACGAATCTGGCAATATCTGTCTATTAGTAAACTGTATATATTTAGTTTTACTAGCATTAAAAGAGACAAGGTTGTTTTGTCCCCATTCACTGATTGTAGATAGATCTTGATTTATGGAGATGGCTGTATTGAGTTGAGAGGTAGAGATATTAGACTTTGTAAATGGATGTCTGAGTGTGAATGAACTATGTAGTGTTGAGTCATCTGCATATGAGTGAATGGGATTGTGAGTGACAGATAAGAGATCATTAATATGAACCAGAAATAGGGTTGGCGCCAGAACTGATCCCTGCGGCACGCCGGCGTTGAGTGGAAATTCGAATATACATCATCTACTTTTACTCTTATTTTCCTGTCACTAAGATAAGAAGAAATCAAAGAAACAAAAGACGTTAGTCCATAGCAAGGGAGTTTGGACAGCAGGGAACGGTGCCATACTCTGTCGAAAGCTTTAGAGATATCAAGAGCTACTGCATGAGTTTCTCCAAAAAGATCAATTGATTGATGGATGGTATGAGTTAAGAGATTGAGTATGTCAATGGTGGATCTTTCGTGGCGAAAACCGTATTGTCTATCATTAATTAAGTTGTTGGATTCAAGATGTTTAACAATATGCTTATTAATTAAAGTTTCAAAAACCTTACCAAGAGAAGATGTGATAGCTATTGGTCTGTAATTGGAGGGGTCAGACGAACTTCCTTTCTTCGGAAGTGGGTGGATATTGGCTTCTTTCCATGAATTTGGGAATAGAGAAGTACGTATGCATAGTCTGAATAATTTAGCTAGGACAGAGGCAAGTTCAGGGGAACACTTTTTCAAAACAATTGGCGGAATTCCATCTGGACCTGGAGCTTTGTTGGTAGGTAAATTGTCTAGGATGGATTTTACAAATCTTGTCTGTATTTTAAGTGGGGCAATTTCGGGAGAATCAAGTTCCAGTACTGAGACATTCTGGCTGGTATCATCTATGGTAGAGTTTCTGGCAAAGGTACTAGCAAAGATATCTGCTTTTCCACGTGGGTCATTTGTAATATTGCCATCTGAAGATTTTAGTGGGGGAATGGAAGATGACTTGTTAAAGTTATTATTGAAAGAATTAAGAGTTGACCAGAATATTCTATTGTCATTAGGGTTGTTAAGTAGTTTTGATGCTTGCTTTTGAAGAAAGTTTGATTTAGATAGATTTAATACAGCTTTTGCATGACTTCTAGCAATTTTAAATTGGGAGAGTGATTCAGGTGTTTTTTATTTTAAGTAAGAGTTATATGCTAATGACTTTTGGGCTGTTGCTCTGGCACAATTGCCATCAAACCATTTTGGAGAGTTTGATCTTTTAGTGAATTGTTGACTTGGTATGAATAAATCCATACCAGCTAGTATTAAGTCACAAATGTGGGACTGGGTAGAATTGGGATCACTAGAGAAGAAAGACTGCCATGGAACATCAGCAAGAAAATTTCTAAATCCATCCCAGTCTGCCCTGTCAAAGTGCCATCGGGTCACCCTGACAGGTTCGGAATGGGGAGGTGTAGGAGGGTTAACTAATGAGGCTTTGATGAGTTTGTGGTCAGAGGATCCAAGTGGTGACAGTACCTCTATCCTGTATTGATCTGGATTATTTGTCAAGAATAAATCCAAGAGATGGGCATTATGGTCAGGATTATCAGGTATTCTGGTTGGTTGCTTTACCAACTGGGTGAGATTAAACGATTCCGCAAACAGCTCGCATTCTAGACCAGCATCGTCAGTCCGGGCAGAATGCAATAACCACTCAACATTGTGTATGTTAAAATCACCCAAAATGGTAATTTCATTGCCAAGGGCAAGGTCAAGGTTACTCAACTGAATGGATATGGAATCAAATACACTGGGTACCGAAGAAGCATTGGGGGAACGATAAACTACACAGATATATTTGGTAATGTTTTGGCAATTTAATTTATATAATGAGTAATCAAAACTGGATGAAGTGAAGTTTAAAATAGTATCAACTGCATATTGGGATTTGATATAACAACAGGTGCCGCCCTTGTTTCGAAAGTTTGTAAGGCGATGGTAACCGGGAAAACAAAATGGAGATATATCGGTAGAGGGTGAGATTTGTGGTTCTGTGAGGAAAAGGGCCAAAGGGGATATGGACTGAAGGAAAAAATGAACTGAGTTTAAATTTGTGGTAAGGCCGCGGATGTTGGTAAAGAATAAGGCCGCACCGTCACCTCTTCGCCAACGAGCATTCCCGGAAATAGCAACAGTCGCTGCCGGCACAGTCGTTTGATGGCGACCGGGAGGACCCTGTGCCTCCAGCCCTACCCTGCCGGTGGTGGCAATCCGAGATACCACCTCATTTGATTGTGAGATTGCAGCGGCCATTACTAAAGATGTGAATAGAAGGTGTGATAAGTTATGCGCATGTAGTGTGGTGTAGACAATTGAAGGTAGAGGTATCATGAGAGCATGCTGGCCTACTCTCTGTGTAAATGAATGCACTGAAAATGTTCAGAAAAGGGAGATGGTCAGGATCAAGTCCTGAGGGCTGGTGAAACGGGAGCTCCAGCCCTCCCTGTCACCAGCTTGCCATCAACCTCGGGAGTACTGCCCTGTTCGACTGGTGCTACAGTTAGTACATTCACAGTAGCAAACAATACCTTATACAGGGTAAATCCAGGTCAACCAGATCATAGAAGAAATATTAGGCAGTTAGTACAATCCAAGACTACAACGTAAATATTCGCAATATAAATGGTAAAGTAAACTTAGCGGCAAATGCCTTATCACAAAATCCATCACCCAGTGTTGCTACAATAAGTCTAAGGAAATCACTCTCCAACAATGGTGAAACAATCCTCACTAATGAAGAACTCTCACAGGCACAGAGACAGGACCCAGCATGGTCTAGAATCAGGGGATGAGATACAGTTACCCAAGGCACGAGTTACATTCACAGTAGCAAACAATACCTTATACAGGGTAAATCCAGGTCAACCAGATCATAGAAGAAATATTAGGCAGTTAGTTATCCCTAGTACAGTGATATACCACATTTTAAGGATAATACATGATAGTCCATTTGCAGGGCATCCAGGACAGTCAGGCAGGCCTGTATGACATATCACTGGCCATCATTATGCAAAGACACACACGATCACATTGACAGACGCGAGTCACATTCAAGACACAAAGGTTAAACGTTAACACCTGCACCTATAGGAAAACATCCTGTGCCTAACCAACAGTGGGACATTGTCGTGATTAATTTTACTTAAGCTACCCTTAACCACCAATCACAACCAGTATATTTTTGGTGCTACTGATCAATTCTCAAGATATGTGATTCTGGTTCCAATTAAGGATAAAACAGCAGAAACAGCCGTGTGGGTAATTATAGATAATACTATATGTTGGTTCACCAGATCAAAGGTGTTAATTAGTGATAACTGTGGTGAATTTAACTCTAAAATTCTGCAAGAAATATGTGAAAATATAATATGAAGAAGCATAATGTCTTAGCCTACCATCCAGCTTTAAATGGATTGGTGAAGAGACAGAATAATAAAGTATTAGAAGTACTATAACACATTCTCAGTGAGAATTATGCAGACTGTGATGACTGGATCCCCAGAGTGGAAGCATCAATCAATTGTGCAATTAACAAGTCTATGGGAGACACACCTTATTTCAAAGGTCTCCCATACGAGGTACTAAGACGAACAAATGCCTATATACAATAATGATGATTATCCTAAACTTCGCTTACGTGAATTTGCAAGAGATACACACAAGAACAAAAAAAAAACAAAAAAAAACAATTAACGATGTCCAAGGAAGAAATGACGGAACCATTTTATAAGAAGGCAAAGGAATCAAATCATCAACATATGGGATATTGTCTATGGCATCATTCACGCAACAGACAATAAACTGTCACCGAGGTTTGAAGGCCCATACAGAGTAATTAAGAGAACAGCTAATAAGGTAGTGATCAAGTCACTTTCGAGTGACGAAGGAAAACAAATTCATACTGATCATTTAAAAAGGGTATCGAGAAATTTAGCTTGCAATTATAAAACACCGGATACGACTGAAAAGCCTAGTACATACGATGAAAATAAACCAGAAGAAAATAACATATCAGAATACATTGCGATCGCATGCCAAACAGACATACATTGGTGTAACCAATACAGCTCTTACAATAACAGGGCATTTACATGACATGGGAATAGATATAGACTCCTTTTACAGGTAATATGCAGAACAGGTCGAGATAACAGTAGTGTTTATCACTATCATCATCCTTAGCATGACTTGCAAACAGCAGTGTATTAGCCATCTAATAAAGTTATGCTTTTGGTGGGTAATGATGATGCGAATTTTTCCATGGATCCTCCTATTCACGATTGCAAGAGGATCTCCTCACTTACACCGTCAACAAGTAGTCAGGCAAGGGTGCTGATTGCGCCAACCCCCTCTGCCACTATTGTGCAGGACATAGTGGGTACCGAAATTAGTTTGGACGTACTGAGCGACCTACCGGTCATGTTGCAGAAAATATCAGGACTACTTAGGACTCTAGAAGCAGCATTAAGATGACCATCCTCACATGATGATCCCACACAAGAAGTGGCTGAATTAATTACGTTACCTGACTGGACGCTAAAACAGGCTAAGTTGATCCAGGACATCCCATCAGGTGGGAGTGGCACAATTAGGGAAACAAACATCATCACAAATACATGTAACAAACGTGGTTTGTTCGATACAGGTGGAACATTTCTACGTAACATTTTGGATTGACTTCAGAAAATGATCTTGAGGAAATAACAAATTTAAGAAAACCGCACAAATTCTCTCATATCAGCATAAGCTAGCTGATACCCAAAACACTTTAATAATGACGATTGTAAAGAACCTAAAAAAGACAGAAAAATTAACTCAAGAAAATGTTTAGAAAGTAAATGCACTAGAAGGCAATAATACACTCTTCAAACACCTCTCAGTGATCATGGTACATATTGGCAATAATACTACAATTAGACAATACTAGAGCTCATTATCAGTCTTTCATGAAAGTATTTGCTAATGCTGGTAATGGGAGGATCACCATTAATTTACTCCCCATTTCCAGTCTCCGTCAAATAACTAGTCACGGCATATATAAGCATGGTTTGAAGCCTTTGTTTGAGGAGAAGACTCTGATGTTATATTATCCGCACTTGGAAGCAACACTCACATCAACATCGATGGTAGATCGTGTACTATTCATAACAGATGATTTTTCATAGTCTATCAAATACACCTTTTTCCTTCTAAAAAAGATAACTCATTAAACACCATCCACATAAAAACAAAAGTCATCAATGTCTCCAAGAAACAAGACGCTGTCACTTTCGTTAGTGAAACAACGATTGAACATTAATGCCGCACATCATTGCATGCATTTCACCTTTGTCGTGCGTCAGAGATATGGGTAGATGACGTACAGTGCAAACTGCTCTACGTCATTAACAATAGGAAAGATGTAGACTTGTTCACCAGGTGTATTCGTGAGAAGAGAGGAGAGTCAAAGGTGGTGGTGAACATTGAAATCACCTGGAATGGAGATTTCTGAGAAACGAGAAATTGAGAGGAAGTGTTGCATCGTAGGAATAAGATACTTAAAAAATTCTTCATGTCAGTAGAATTATCGGATAAGCCCACAGGACAGATATGTTTAGTCAGAGAATGACAGGATAGCCAAAGTCAGAGTAGTGAATTCAGAATATTCAAGTTCTGGAACACAAGAGCAAGATATGATGTTGTGTACATACACTCGCCTCCACCTTTAGTTTGAAGTGACTAGAGAGTAAGCAGAAGGATACCGAGTAGGGGTTTCTGTCAGTCACATCAGACAGCTGAGTCCCAATGAGGAAGAGTAGATGAGGTATAGAGAAAGAGGTGGTGTTCAACAGAGAGTAAACTAGAAAGGCCATGAATTTTGCAGAAATGAATAGAGAGTGAGCCAAATAATGGTTCCATTCATCTCACTTGCTCAGAATGTCCAATTCAGGTCACAGAATGAGAGCATTAGATGAAGTAATTCACTATGGAAAATTATGAACTCGAATGAAAATTGCATGAGTTTTGTTACAGAATAATCTTTGGTGTTTCTTTTCCTTTCTACGAGTATTTTTCAACATAATTCTGCAGTATATTATAGAATGCACAATAGTCCATGAAGATAAAATGCTAATACTTAGATCAAAATTTGGTAAATATTATTATAGCCAAATAAATTTGTGAGAGAAGCAAAGTTTTTGAGGTTAGGAAATATCACTAACCATCTTAAAGCATGTTCTTGTGCATAACATTCTCATATTTTTATCACCATAGGGAAACGCCAAAACTTTATTGCTAACGACACTGGGATGGTGTGATTAGTTAAGAGGGATTTTCACTCTACATTGTCTTTCAAAACACACACACACACACACACACACACACACACACACACACACACACACACACAGATGGGAATGACGTAACGTCGAGGCAGGACAGAAATGTTCGTAATGTAACCGAAAATATCTAGCATGTGGAAATGATAAAGGTATAAATTATAAGAAAACTGTACACATTAATGAAATATGAAATTTATAAAATTGTACTTATGACTGCCCTTGGTAAGGAGTGAAAATGAAATAGGCTCTGTTGAGCTCAAACTCTGATCAAAATTACATGATGGACACTTCTACCAGTTTTCTTGGGCGGCTCAACGTGATAGTGAAACGAGGTGCGACTACTGCTCTGTGTTGCAACCACTGTCATTTCAGGCTAAAGCAGAAAATTACGCTCCAGCAAGCGAGGTTAACCGTCGGCATTTGGGCGGAAAATTACAGTGAGCGGCCCTGCCCGATCCAGCCCAACCCGGTCCATCAATCCGTCACTCATTCCTTATTTGAATAAGTTTTTACCTAATAAAACCTGAGTAGTGACTTCTTTCTCTGGATGCTAGTTTGATCATTTCAATTTTGTATTTAATGATTCACAAAACTATTACCACACCATGACATGCTGCAGTAGGGAAAACAATTACAAAAGCTCAGTCACTCATTATGCTCGAAAACATGCATTATACTAGTAACAATAATGTAAGTGATCATCAAGCAGATAACCATATTACTGTAACTGAACATAGTAATCAAATCGGTTACACAACAGTGGATAATAACACTGTCATATAATAAAAGTTTCACTTATACTGTACTTTATTATTTGACTGAAGATTATCTTAAATAGGAAGAATGAAATAAATAGTGGTTCCACGATTTTCTAAAAAAAAAAAAAAAGTCTGTGATGTATACATTGTTATTAATGGTAGTGATATCTTTATATCATATATCAGTGTGTGGCGGCAAAGAAATATTGTGAAAAATAAAAAAAACGACATTGGCTACCGAACTGCCTGCCACCTGCTCCCGAAAAAGGAAACATTTGATGGCTTTCAGCAGCGGATTCAGATAGAGAAAACATGGCCACCAGAATATGAAAACTACTATTGTGATTGCGCATAGAAGAAGGACAATAAATAAATAAAAATAACCCATACACCAGATTACATGTGTCTTCCATTCATAAAAATAAAAAAGGGATGGACACAGGAGGTGTGATATCCAATGTGCATGTTGTGTGGTGTAAACAGCTGGAGGTAGAGGTATGCCGGCCTACCTTCTGTGTTACTGAAAACACTGAAAAGGTTCAACAAAGGGTGATGGTAAGGAACAGGTCCTAAGGGTTGGTGAAGCGGGAGTTCCAGCTCTCCCTGTCCCCAGCTTGGCATCCACCTCGGAAGTAACGTCTTTTTCGACTGGTGCTACAGTCTATCCTGATACACGTAGGTCAATCATATACTATATCTGTGTCAGAGTACTGTATGTTCTGGACTGCTTAAACACTTAGTTATTTAATAAACATTCTTATTTGGATACGTCCCAGTGTGTGTGTGTGTGTGTGTGTGTGTGTGTGTGTGTGTGTGTGTGTGTGTGTGTGTGTGTGTGTGTGTGCCAGAGCCACATGATATCAAATGTTTCAGCCGGGGGTGATGTTCTTTTTTGAGTGACTACTTAGTACAAGCCAAGATGATCAAAATGTTGTTGAATGAAATGCGATTTGGTTCTTCAAGTGAAGTATTTTGCAAGCATTTGATATTTTCAAAGATTTGTTTTGCTATTTGGCTATATTCATAAACTATGTTCGTCATAGATTTTGGAACACAAACAAGCTATCAGGTAGCTAAAAGTAATTGTTATATTATTTAAAATGTTCTTAGAAAAATTAATAAGCATACTTTTAGTTTTACCATAGAAAAATCCTTTTTTAAAGGTCTGTTGGACGTTAAAAGATTGTATTTAATATCGTGTTAATTGCTGTTACATATGACAAAACGTTACCAACTGCTCCTACTAATAACATCAGATCTCATAGTGCTACTCCAACTGACCACAACAAAAAAGGTGGGCATTACTTTCCATGTGGTGTGTAATAGACACACCAAAGAACTACGCAAGTAAGCTTCCTGATTAGAGTCCAGGCTGCTGATAAATGAGAGCAAATGTGTAGTAACTGGTATTTAGAGTGTGTGAGTAAGCTTGATGCTGTCACGTAAGAAGCTTCAATGTAGCAGTCGCGAATGAGTAGGTGAGAGTGGCAGAAAAGGTGTAAAGTGAAGAACATTATACCCTCTTTATTAACCTTTCCTTTTTTTTTATTTTTAAATACTGATATGTTCGTAGATCTTGTAAAAGATAATAAATTCATAGAAATTGTCATATTAATATTGAATATATACTTTATATATATCTGTATCAGTACATATGTATGTACATATTTACTCAGTATATATACAGGGTGTCCCTGGAGTTATGTCAAAAACTTTGAGAAATGACAGATGAGGAAATTCTAAGCAAAAAATGTTATATAAACATGTGTCCAAATTTTAACCGTTACGGAGCTACAATTACTGATGACCTTATGGGCGAAAATGGTCTTCATAATTCGCCCATAAGGTCATCAGTAACTGTAGCTCCGTAACGGTTGGGATTTGGACACGTGTTCATATAACATTTTTTCCTTAGAATTCCCTCCTCTATCATTTCCCAAAGTTTTTGACTTAACTCTCGGGACACCCTGTATATATATATATATATATATATATATATATATATATATATATATATATAAATATATAATGACTTATCTCTCGGGACACCCTGTATATATATATATATATATATATATATATATATATATATATATATATATATAATGACTTATCTCTCGGGACACCCTGTATATATATATATATATATATATATATATATATATATATATATATATATATATAATCAGTCATCGATTATCGCGGGCGTTACGGACTGGACAAGGACAGTGGTACTCAAATACGCGTTACTCAAACAGTAATTTTGCATTTATAACGGGACAGTGTAATCTGGCAACTTTCCAAAACTCTCACTTTCATCTCTTCTTTCCACCCTACCCCACATAAAGTACCCCTAGATAAAAATTTTTGTAATTAAGAATATGAACGGCATTAATATAGCATTTAAAAAAACAGGCTGGGTAGACGTGTGTTATTGATGGGTAGCTCCGTTGCACTCTCCCACCAACCCCCACCCCAATGTTTTTGTCGTCAGTATTGAGTCGTTCCTGCTCCTTCACTTCCATCTTCAGCAGCTAAGTCCAATGCTTCGATGGTTCTTTCATTCACGTCATGCTTTTTCGCCATTTCAACCTGCCTCTTTCCCTGCTCTAACCCCTTTACTGTCTCATACTTCTGAGCATATATGAACATGTGCTGCTTTCTAGGTGGCTGGTGCTGATTACACAGCATGACGTAGAGTCAGTGTCACTCAACACACACACACACACACACACACACACACACACACACACACACATATATACACACACACACACACACACACACACACACTTGCTGCACAGCGCAGGTAGAACTCAGTGCGATATAAAAAGGACTGAGTATACGAGTATGTGTCCAGGGCAGGTGCGGGGATTTTGGCCAATCATGGCGAGTCTGATGGGTTACGTCACCGCGCGTGACTTTCAAGCTCCATCACCAGGTCACCTGACATTTTCCGCGTCAGCTTGAAAGTTTTCCCACGTTGTTTGGTGTCAGGTGATCATGACTGGTCGCATTATCCTGATCGTGTAAGTACGAAGCCGCGTTGCTCAACTGCAAGTTACTGAAAAATTGACTGTATATATATATATATATATATATATATATATATATATATATATATATATATATAGAGAGAGAGAGAGAGAGAGAGAGAGAGAGAGAGAGAGAGAGAGAGTGGAGAGGTACAGTACTTGAGAGGAGTATGAGCTGGGGGAAGGGCAGTGAAAAGACAAGTGATACGGCTACATGGGGGCGATTTGTTTGTGGCCACCCCTTTTGGCATTAAGGTGTCTGGATATATATCTATATCTATCTATGCATCTATCTATCTATCTGTCTATCTATCTCTCTATCTATCTAGCTATCATCATCATCATCATCAGCCGTTTGAGTATCCACTGCAGGACCAGCCTATCCCGACCGAAGTCGGGACGATACACGCAATGTGTCTCTACCAAGTGGCTTAGGCTGTATGGTAGAGATTGTATGTAGGGTGAGAAGTGCTTGTACAGTAAGTGTACTTGTAGTGTTGGAGTGGCTTTGGATATGTGTGTAGTCTGTGAACCAAGTGTAATTGGCCCGCGCAAGCCGACTGGGTGCAAGCATACTTTATAGTAAGTGACACTGTTTCAACCACAGCACCCCTTCGTATCCGCCAATGGAGTACGTTGCCGGGTGAACACTCCCAAAGTTTATTAACTTGGTTGGGCGCGAACCCTGGTTCACCCGTGTACGAAATGCACACTCTACCAGTGTACCACAGAGGCTCCATCTATATACAGTATATATATATATATATATATATATATATATATATATATATATATATACAGAGAGAGAGAGAGAGAGAGAGAGAGAGAGAGATGGAGCCCCTTTGGTAGAGTGGTAGAGTGTGCGTTTTGCACGCTGGTGGACGTGGGTTCACCTCCCACCAGAGTTGTAAAAACTATCGGAAGCATTCACTGAGCCACTAACTACTTTGGCAGACATAAGGGGTGCTGTGGTTGAACCAGTGTCGCATATTAGTATGCTTGCACCCAGTCGGCATAAGGTGGGCCGATTACACTTGGTTTACAGACTGTACACATATTCAAACCCACTACAACACTACTGTCACACTCACAAGCACTTCTCACCCTACATACAGTCTCTACCAGACAGCCTAAACCACTGGGTAGAGTTACATTGGCTGTATCGTCCCTGCTTCAGTAGGGATAGGCCGGTCCTGCAGTGGACTCTCAAACGGCTGATTCATAGCTGAACAAGGCCTCCCCCATCCTTGTCCACGAGTTCCTTGACTGAGCCAATCACTGCCACGTTATTCCTACAAACTTCTCTACCTGATCTCTTCACTTCCTGTCTAGCCTTTTTCTGCCACACTTACAATCTCTTTGTGTCCAGTCAGTCAGCCTCTTGCTCCATTGAGTATCCCATATTCTTGCTTTATGGCCTGCCCACCTCCATTTCTGTTCTTTTATAAGTTCTGTAATGTCTGGCTTTAGTCTGCACTCTCTCACCCATCTTAATCTTTTCCTGTCTCTTAAAGATATTCCCAACATTGACCTTTCCATTGTTCTCTGAGAACGGATTAGTTTATTTTCCATCGATTTTGTGAGTTTCCAGGTCTTATAACCGTACGTCACAGCTAGAATTATCTATCTATCTATAGCCCGACGCCCTAATCACGTAAAGGGTGGCCGTAGACAAAACGTCTCCAAGTCGCTCTGTCACCCACCATTTGACTATCCTCCCCCCAACTCACTCCCCCTCCCTCATATATCTCTCAACTCCATCCCTCCACCTCATCCTCGGTCTTCCGCTCCCTCTCCCTCCTTCCACATCACCTACATACACCTTCTTATTTAGTCTTTCATTCTCCATTCTCTCCACATGTCCAAACCATCTCAGTGTATTTCTCCTAATCTTCTCAACCACATCCACATCCACCCCACAACGTTCTTTAACTTCATTCGTCAACCTGTCCCTCCATGTCACTCCACTGCTCTCACTCTTGACTTGTTCCCCTCTTGCAAGGTCCATGCCTCGCTTCCATACGTCAGGATAGGGATCACAATCATGCAGTGACTTCTTAACTTCCATACTCACCTCCCTATTGCTCATCACTGCTTTCAGTGAACAAACAACCTTCCTTCCCTGCTGTACCCTTTCACGCATTTCATCTCCCAAGGTTCCATCCTTATTCATCACATTATCCGAGTACTTGAATGCACTCACATTCTCCATATCCTCGCCATCCAACCTCGTCGTGCATTTGTCATAAAGACTTTGTATCATAAAGCAGCGACTTTGTATTTGCTTGTAGAGGCGTATATTTTAGACTTGTGGTCGAGCGGCTTTTATATCTTGTAGTAGTTTCCCCACCAGATGTCATGTAGTGACGGGAGAGGTAAAGAATAGTATGGGACTATTTTTATTTGTCTTGGAAATATTAAACAGGTATAATAGTATAAGTCCTGGGTAGCTACCTCCCTGTCTCGCTATCTCTCTCTCTCTCTCTGTTCTAAAGCTAATCTCCGTCTCGACCTCTCTCTAGGGTCGCTTGTCTCCTTCTAAACTCTCTTTCCTAACATCTCGTGTAGTAGGGTGTGTGTGTCACGTATCTTCGTGGGTGGACTAGATCTTTCTCACGAGAGGACTGCTGACAGCTAACTGAATCATCTCCTTACTGGCCGCTGTCGTCAGCTTTCCTCCGTGTAAGCGTTTAGCGCTGCTCGCTTCTCGCAAACACAACACCTTCTCATCATTTGACTTCCTGCTTCTATCTGTCTCTCTATCTATCTATTTATCTATCTATCTAGTATGATTTGCAATTATAATATGGAGACCTACCACATTGCTCTGCCGCGCAAAAATGGCGTACCATCGACATTTAATAGTTATAATATATTAATACATACTACATACACATTATAATGAACTTATAAGCTAATTAAGTGAAATACATAATATTGTAAAGTAACATAATTGTATGAATATTGTATACATATATTATTCATAGTAAATAGTGATTATTCAGTAATATTACATTTTAAATAAGTTGAATACATATTGGAATAAATGCAATGATTGTTGTATAACACTTTGTAAGACGTGCATGTACAACAGACGTACGCATATAATTGTGCAATGGTAATACTGCTAGGTTATACATTACATATTTGAGTTATCACTTTAGTAATGTCTAATATTTCACCTAACTTGTATGATGATACTGGTAATATAGAATTGTGCTATAATTGTATGACTTATAATATTGTACTAACATTGTGGTACTACATAATTGTAACATTTTATGAATTGTTACCAAATATTGTGTTAATGCATAATTGTGTTGGCCTTATAATTGTAGTTACATAAAAGTTACATCTTGTTAATGCAACATAATTGTTACATATCGTTTGTAGGTACATAATCGTTGTTAAAGTTACATAAAAGTTACATCTTGTTAATGCAACTGTTACATAATTGGCAAAGTGTAACATAATGCAATCGTTTGTCGTTACATAATTGTTACATATCGTTTGTAGGTACATAATTGTAGTTAAAGTTACATAAAAGTTACATCTTGTTAATGCAACTGTTACATAATTGGCAAAGTGTAACATAATGCAATCGTTTGTCGTTACATAATTATAATATGGAGTAACAATTGTAATAACTGCAGTCCTAACATATGCTGCGGTCGATGATAGTGACGATGTGTCGTGCCACTTGTATGTGGAGACAACAATTTGCTTTTTTTGTTTGTAGTTTATGTGGTATTTTGGCTTATGTAGTAACACTTACACTTATTTTCATTTGTTTGTTATGTGATCTTACACTATTTCTCTTTTTTCTGTTTTACTTTTCTTTCTTTCTTTCTTTTTTTTTTTTTTGTATGTATTGAATTTCCATAGTTTGTTTCTCTTTGCTTGTGTACGCTTGTTTCCATGTTGTTCATGGTTACATAATTACTGGCTAATTTTCTTGGGATACTTTTTCAAAGTTTAGTTTATATTGCACAGATACTATAAAATGATATTATATAGTCCCATATTTTGTTATTTTATATAAAAAAAAAAATATATATACATATATACAGTATTAACTATACACACTGACTTGTTCACCTGTACCTCTCGTGAGTAATATGTGTGTCAGCACTGTGTGGAAATCATTGTCTTCACGATTGTGTTGAAGATGTTCACTCTTGCTAACGGCATTTGTGTTGGCCATTTTTTTTTTTTTTCTAGTTTACCTTGTAACTTAATTTGTATGTTTCCACTAGGTAGCATTAATTAATAAATGTTTAATACAGTTCTTTTAATTGCTCACTGAGTAACTGTGATGGTATATTTTCTTTATCGCTTGTAGATATAATAATGTATAGTTGTATGTATGAAACACGTATTTTATGTAGGTATGAATGGTAACACTCGTTGGTAGTAAATAAATGTTATACTAAATGAATGAATATATACAGTGTAGAATATTTATTGTTGGTGCAAGTATTTAATGATTGAATTATGAAGATAATTGAAGTAAGTATGTGTATTTAAACTGTAACTATACAGCACGTTTTATATGTTTGTGCAGAAGCTTATTGTCTATCACTGTGTATTGTATAAATGAAGTAACTATGTAACTTACTAATTTTTACCGTGGTGGGAAATGGTGTGAGTGGTGGTGCAGGTGGTGTGTTGACTGACGTGGCGTCTGTTCAGCAAGCACGCATGATGACCTCAACTTCCCACACTGGTAGCTGTGGTGAGTGAATGAGTAGCGATGAGTAACTTGAGTGAAGACGAGTGAGTAAGATGAGTTGTAAATCGTGTCTCACTCTTCGTTTGTTTGTTCCCTTTATTCTATGTGGAAGTTTTCTCTGTCCTTTTCTCTAGTGATTTATTCGTTGTGGGATGAAGACTGCCGCTACTTGTAGGTGCGTGTAGAAGATTATACAGACGACGTAGAGTTGTTAATTGTAGTTGATTGTAGATGGCTGTAGTTGATTGTAGATGGCTGTAGACTTTGTAGAACTGAAGCTAACCTTGTAGTCTCGGTTGCTTTTGTAGAAATTTGCTTTTAATTCGGAGACGATGTCCGCAGATTTGCTGGTTTGTCGTTAAGCTACTTGCAAGGCGTCGAGTGATCTCTTGACCTCTGCATCAGCGTAATGATCTGGGAGACGGAGGGGCAGGAGCTGATATTGTTGGTTGTTGTCAATCTTGATATTTTGTAGGAATTTAATGTTGATTCGTAGACGAGGTTCGTATACGTTCGCTGCTACCAAATGTCATAAAGACTTTGTATCATAAAGCAGCGACTTTGTATTTGCTTGTAGAGGCGTATATTTTAGACTTGTGGTCGAGCGGCTTTTATATCTTGTAGTAGTTTCCCCACCAGATGTCATGTAGTGACGGGAGAGGTAAAGAATAGTATGGGACTATTTTTATTTGTCTTGGAAATATTAAACAGGTATAATAGTATAAGTCCTGGGTAACTACCTCCCTGTCTCGCTATCTCTCTCTCTCTCTCTGTTCTAAAGCTAATCTCCGTCTCGACCTCTCTCTAGGGTCGCTTGTCTCCTTCTAAACTCTCTTTCCTAACATCTCGTGTAGTAGGGTGTGTGTGTCACGTATCTTCGTGGGTGGACTAGATCTTTCTCACGAGAGGACTGCTGACAGCTAACTGAATCATCTCCTTACTGGCCGCTGTCGTCAGCTTTCCTCCGTGTAAGCGTTTAGCGCTGCTCGCTTCTCGCAAACACAACACCTTCTCATCATTTGACTTCCTGCTTCTATCTGTCTCTCTATCTATCTATTTATCTATCTATCTAGTATGATTTGCAATTATAATATGGAGACCTACCACACATTCTGTGACTTCATTCCTCTCAAACACCATAACTTTACTTTTGTTTACATTAACTTTCAGATTCCTCTTCCTACACACTGTCCAAAATTCATTCACCAAACCTTGCAACTCCCATTCATCTTCACTCAACAATACTGTATCATCAACAAACAACAACACCGGAATCTTCCAAATCTCACCCTCATTCATTAGAGCCAGCCCCACATCCACTGCCCTACCTTGCACCTCCTTTACAACCCCATCCATGTATATACTAAACAGCCATGGAGACATCACACAACTCTGTTTCAGTCCCACACTGAGAACAAAGAACTCACTCAGCTCACCATCCACTCGCACCGTAGCCCTAGCTCCTTCGTACATACTCTTTACAGCACTCAACAATTTCCCCTCCACTCCATACATTCTCAGTATCTTCCACATACCTTGTCTATCTATTCTGTCATAAGCTTTCTCCAAGTCCATGAAGACAGCATACACTTTCTTTCCCTTCTCTAGATACTTCTCCACTAAACCTCTTAGAACTAAGTATCTGATCTACACACCCTTTTCCCTTCCTAAATCCCCCTTGTTCTTCTCCAACTAGCTCCTCTGTTATATGCCCAACCCTATCAATGAGTATTCTACCATATATTTTTCCAGTCACACTAAGAAGGCAAATACCCCTATGGTTACCACATACTTCTCTCTCCCCTTTTCCTTTGTATAAAGGAACAGTTATACCTGATTTCCAGTCCTCCGGAACCATTCCCTCTTCCCAAGCCAATCTACATAACTTCCATATCCACTCCACTACAATCTCACCCCCCATACCTCAGCATTTCACCACACACTCCATCAATTCCTGGGGCCTTTCCCATCTTGATATTCATTGCTTCCACTATTTCCGTCCTACTGATCTCTTCCTCCCTTCTCTCATCTCTCCTTCTCCCAGCCATTCCCCAACCACTTATACTTTCGTTATAAACAGTACGTTTCGTTTCATACATACTGGCAAGCTACTTTTCATAATGTCTCTATGTTTACCCAAAGCTTTTCATCCAATTGTAATGCATCATTTTATTGCGCTATCATGGTCTTTCGTTAATTTTACTATTTGCCCCAAGTAATTATACTGCTCGACTTCTTCAAGAATTTCTTTGCTTATTCTGATGACTCTCTTTGGTGTATGTGGATTAAACAATAGTTTTACTCCGGTTCATCTTTAGTCCTACTTTGTGACTTTCGCTGTTCAGGTCATTTAATATTCCATGCAATGCCTCTGCTGTTTCTGAGATTAGGACAATGTCATCTGCAAATCTTAAGTGGTTTAACTTTTCTCCATCTATGTTTACTCCATTGTTCTCCCAGTCTAGCTTTTTGAAAATTCTTTCTAGGCATGCTGTAAGTAATTTTGATGAAATTGTATCTCCCTGACGCACGCCTTTCTCAAAATTATTTTTTTCCGAGCCTTTATGCAATTTAGCTGTAGCAGTTCTGTCTTTATATATGTTTTAGAGAAGTTTTACAATGTTCCCATTTACCTCTTGTTCTCGCATTGAACTTATAATTGCTGTGTGCTCCACTGAATCAAAAGCCTTTTTCCTAATCAACAAAACCTAAGCACACTGGTTTGTTATCTTCTATCTTTTTCTCAATTAGCTGATTCATATTGTGTAGATGATCAGTAGTCGAATACCAGTTCCTGTCTCTCCACGCAGTTGGTTTTTTTCCAAATTTGTTGTTATTCTGCTCGTATGGACTTTAGTGAAGAGTTTGTAAATGACTGATAATAAACTAATGGGTCGATAGTTACTAAGATCTTTTGAGTCGCCTTTCTTGTAAAGTAAAATAACCATCGCATTACACCATGTTTTGGTTATTTTCTTCTTTATTTATACATTGAGTAATACAGTGGGCGAGTCTGTGTTGTACTTCCACTCCTGCATCCAACAGTACATTTACTCCTGTTCCATCTTCTCCCGGAGCCTTCCTTTTTTTCATATTTTTAAGAGAAATGTTTACTTCCTCTGGTGTTACCCCAGGCATTTCACTTGTGTCAACTGAAAATTTAGCTACTTGTACTACTGTCTTTGATGCATACAGTTCTTTGTAAAATTCTTCAACATTCTTCATCTTATCTCTGCATTAACCCGCGCCGTCCCGAGGACGTACTTCCACGTCCTCACGTTTTGTCACAGCCAGTCCCGAGGACGTACTTCAACGTCCTGCAATTGCAAGGTTCATAATTTCCACAATTTTCAAAATTCGCGGGAGATTTTCGTTTCGCCCGGGTACCCAAGCCTCCCCTACCTGCCGCCAGGCAGGCAGCATCCTAGACCCCGTGTGACCCGCGCTCGCCCTTGTCTCGGTCACTCACCTGCCAGCAGTGACCCAGGTCAGACATGGCGCGGAAAGGTCTCTCAGATGAGCAAATTGCATCAGTCCTGGAAGCCTTCACTGGAGACAGTGATTCTCCACTCGATGATGATGTGGTGGATCGCGATTACGTCCAGCCAGAGGAAGAAATAAGTAGCAGTGATGAGGAGGTCCCTTCGCCCCGAAAAACGCGGTATGTGACATACCGTAAGGCAAGGGAAGGCCAGCCTGCTCCCCAACCACGTGCACAGCTATCTCTCCATCACGATTCTGATCAGGACGAGGATGAGGACGATGAGGATGACGGAGGCCTAGGACGTGATATCGCCGAGTGGTTGGGAAAGGAGAAAATATCACCACGTGGATCAGAAGGTGGGGCGAGACGACACCTAAGGTATGGTTCAAGTACTTTGTCTGGGGAAGTAGCAAGTGGTGTGGTGGGATTGCTGGGAGAAAGGGAAAGTGTTGTGGCGGCAGCGCGGGGTGAAAGTGAGAGTGGTGTGGGGGTAGTGCAGGGTGAAGGGGCCAGTGGTGTGAGGGAGGCAGCACGAGCACGTGGTGCTCATAGGCCTAGGGGAGAGGAGGTTGAGTCACTCCCCAGCACTTCTTTCGCCCCTGAATATTCACAAACTTCCTCCCCACAGCCCCAGGATGTGGGGAAAGGAAAGAAAGGGAAGGGAAAGGGCAAAGGAAAAGGGAGAGGGAAGAGAAGTGCGAGTGATGAGAGGCGCCGCTCTCCACCTCCCCAACCTCCCCCACCACCCTCACCTCCCCACCCTGATGAAGGGAACGATGGTGACGTGGCTGGAGACGGTGGTGTCACGTGGAACTGGGAGGATGGGAGTAATTTTACTCCCATCATTCACCAGTTCACTGAGGAGTGGCGGTCAGGTTGCACGGCTCCAGGTGTAAATGCTGGGTCGTCACGTTTAGATTTTTTCAACTTGTTTTTTGATGAGGCGTTTGTTGGGCGCATAGTAGAACAGACAAATATATTTTCACAATCCCAGCGCCTTGAAAGTGAACGCCTAGGAACCACAAGCAAGCATGCAGAACAGTATGACTTTCCCGTGACTATATCAGAGATGTTCCTATTTTTTGCCCTGGTAATCTTGATGGGTGTGGTGAGGAAAAATCAAATTCCTGCCTACTGGACAACGAACCCAATCATCCTAACACCTTTCTTTGGAAAGGTGATGGGTCGTAATAGATTTCAGTTTATTCTCGGCCGCCTCCACTTTTTTGATGCAGATGATCCAGCCAATGCAAATAACACCGATAAAATGAGGAGAATTAGGCTGGTATTTGATCATTTACGGGAAATGTTCCACTCCTCATTTTATCCCTACAGAGACCTCGTCATAGACGAGAGTCTTGTGTTGTGGAGAGGCAATATTTCCTTTAGGCAGTATATACCCAGCAAGAGACACCGTTTCGGGTTCAAGATCTTTGTTATGTGTGACTGTAAGACTGGTTATGTGCAAGACATAGTCTTGTACACGGGCGCACAGACAGATATAATAGAAGATCGGAGTATAGGACTCTCTGGGGCCGTGGTGAAGACAATGATAGAAGAGTACCTTCATCGTGGTCATGTTTTGTACCTGGACAACTGGTACACTAGCCCTCTTCTCGCTAGGTTCCTCCACCAACACGACACCAGAGTCTGTGGTACAGTCAAGAGAAACCGTCGCCATATGGTCAAGATAGGGAGGAAACTTGACAAGAATGAGGTGGTTTTCTTCCAGGCCAATAACATCCTTGCAACCCTGTGGAACCACAACAGGGAAGTTTGCCTCCTATCAACTGCTCACAGCCCCCTGATGCACCGCACAGACTCCGTGGATCACCGTAGCGAGAGGAGGCGCAACGTATGGAAACCAGAGTCTGTACTTGCCTATAATCTGAACATGAGGCAAGTTGATCAGTCAGACTCGATGATTTCAAGTGTTGACTGTGCCAGGACAACGATGAAGTGGTACAAGAAACTCTTTTTCCACTTGCTCGACATCACGGTCCTGAACGCCCACTACCTGCATGCAATGACCACCGGAGTATCCGAGACCTTTGAGGGGTTTGTGAGGGAGCTGGCACGTGAAATAATCGCCAAGCATGCCCAGGAAAGACCCCCACACCGCCCCCGCGCCCCCTGTGCTGCTCAGACTCCCCTACGTCTTGCAGCCTGCCACTACCCCAGCGCAATCCCTTCCGAACCAAACCGTCGTAAACCCCAGCGTCGATGCCATGTATGTAAGCACTCGACAGTCAGACCATCAACGCAGAGAAAAGACACAAGATACGAGTGTGTCGAGTGCAATGTTGTGTTGTGCCTTCAGCCTTGTTTCAAGGAATATCATAATCTCCTACACTTCTGAAACTGTGTGGGAAGGCGAAATGACGCTCATGATAATGGTAAGGCCAGTCAGTAGGTGCTAAGTCAAATATAAAGTTGAAACGGGTGTTATTTTTTCAGAAAAGTAATGTATAAGATGAGAATTAGTGTAAGTGGAAAGAATTGTTATCAAAACTACACCCACTGTGTAAATCTGGTCAATAAATATGTGATAGCAAGGAAATAAAGTGGAAACGGGTGTAATGTTAGCATGAATAAAACGTATAAGTTGAACATTACTGTAAGTTGTCATAATTGATGTCACGAGTACACCCACATTCTGGTCAGTAAGTATGTGATGGGAATTATATACAGTGGATGATGTTGTAATGTTAGTAGTAAGGTATTTTATAAGTTGATTACTTGTGTAAGATGAAACAAATGATATCGCGATAACACTCCCTGTGTAAGTACGCGCAAATATGACGCTAAGTTCCATCGTACGTTCAGAAATGATGTAATATCAATTATATCAAGTGTTTACATGTGCAATGTTAGTGTAGAATTATTATATAAGTAAAAAAATAGGTTGTAAGTTGAATTAGTTGTCACAGCGACTTCACCGTGTGTGTTACTATGCGCTATTATTACACTATATATTTACGTAAGGCCTGAAATAATCTCAAAACAGTTCTATAAAGTTGAAAAGTGTATAATAATATTAGAAAGGTATTATGTTAGTAGAAAAAGCACAATACGAGTTGAAACATCAGTCACAGCGAGTTCACTCACTACGTAAATTAGCGCTAGCATTACGCTAAATGTTATCAAAAGGCCTGTGAATACGTAAAAACAGTTCAATATAATGTAAAATGGTATAATGTTATTGTAGAAGTATTATGTAAGTAAAAAAAATTATATGTATCATGATTTTAGAATGTTAGCGATTCATGGGAACCAAGTTGGCCGATTTTGCTCGTTTCTCACGATGGTACAATGGTTATTTCTGCTCTATTTTTGTATAAAATCCAATATACTCTTTTATCACATGTTTTTATGTTTGTAATAAATTCATTTCTACTTACTTTCATTGGTTTCCCAAACTTATAATACCATAGAAAACGTTTGATGCTCACACCGCATAGGGAGAACACGGGGCCAGGTGGGACCAAGGCATACCTGGTTAAGCTAATTAGGGACCCCAGGGACCACTTTCTTTGCCACCGGCCATTGTTTCTGACCAAAAGCGAAAGTTTAAGCAAAAAAAAAAAAAAGGTCGAAAAATGCCCGGGATTGGGGGGTACCAGTGGTCGAAAAGTGGCCGGGACGGGGCGGGTTAAATGACTTCACCGTTTTTGTCTTTCAGTGGTATAATTTGATGTTTTTCTTGTGCCATTTTACTTCAGACCTGTTTCAGACTTCTTTTTTTTTTTTAATGGTTTCTTTGATCTGATCCATGTTTTTCTTTCTTTTGTCTTCTCTTTGTCTCATGTGGATAAGCATATGTAATTCCGCTCATTCTCTTTCATCTTTGTTTTTACTTATATGTACACACACACACACACACACACACACACATATATATATATATATAATATATATATATATATATATGTATATATGTACCCCCCCCTGGGGGTAGGGGGGGTTTCAAGAATACTCCCCCAGTATCCCTGCTTGTCATACGAGGCGACTAAAAGGGTTGGTGGTGGGTTAGTGCCCCACCCCTTAAAAAGAACTAACTAAAAAAGCGAACAAAGCGCCTTGGACCCGGACGGACCATACGTTGACGACTAAAGAACAGACGAAGGACATTCTTAGGGTGGGAATGTGGAATGTGAGAGGAGTGAATGATGAAGTGAAAGAGAGAGAGATTGTTCAGGTGCTTGAGGATGCAAAAGTGGATATATGTGGATTGACTGAAACTAAATGGGAAGGTGAAAGGGTGAGAGAATGGGAATATGGTTTAGGTATATGTGCGGGAGTCAATGAAAATGAGAGGGCAAGAGAGGAAGTATGTCTGATGATAAGCAAGAAGTGGAAGGAGAATATAAGAGAGTATGGAACAGTGGGTGCAAGGATTGTATGGGTGAGGATGAAAGTAGTTATACAAGCGTGGGCGATTGTATGTGTGTATGCCCCGACAGAGGATCGAGTGGCAAGAGTGAAAGATGAGTTTTGGGCGAGTGTAGAAGCGTGTATGGACAAGTTTGAGAGAAGTGAGAGAGTGCTGTTGATTGGAGACATGAATGGCAAAGTTGGGAATGTATGAGTGGATGGATTGGTTGGTCAGTGGGGTGTGCCAGCTGACGTAGATGGGAATGGAAGTGCTTTGGTGGACATCTGTGCTTGTAAGGGGTTGGCAATTGCCAACACCTACTTTCGGCATAAGATGATCCACCGGTATACATGGAGAGTAATGAGGAGGATGGATGGTGAACTTGTTGAACGAAAGGCAATGATAGACTACGTGTGTGTGGATGAGCGAATGAGAAGACAAGTGTTGGATGCAAGAGTGTGGAGAGGGTGGGGGAATGGAGTCTTGGACCATCACTTAGTGATGGCCAAGGTAGAGCTGCAAAGAAAGTGGTTGAGGAGACGAAGGGGAAGATAGGAGGAAGCAACCCCTGTGAGAAGAGTGGAGAAATTTCAAGATAGTGAGAAAATGACAGAGTATAAGAGCATAGTGGAAGAAAGACTGGGAAGGTATGAGCTAGAGCAGATGGAAGGGGTGGAAGACGTATGTAAGATATTCACGGAAGAGATAGGCGCAGCGTGTGAGGCGGTTTGTGGAGTGAGGAGGAGATGCAAGGGCGTGCAAGGGACAGCATGGTGGAATGATGAGGTGAAACGAGCTGTGGAACAAAAGAAGAAGGCATATAGTGAATGGTTAGCGAGTAGAGGTAGGGGAGAAGATGAGAGAGAGAAGAGAGAGGTATATGTGAGCAGGAGAAGGGAGGTTAAGAGACTGGTGAAGGAGAGTAAAAAGAAAGTGGATGAGGAGTTTGGGAGGAACCTGAGTGTGAAATGGAGGGAGAGTGAGAAATTGTTTTGGAAGGAGGTAACGAAAGTAAGGCAGTGTGAAAGGGGAAATAGTAGGGGAGTGAAAGATAGGAATAATAGATTGTTTGTGGAGAAGAGAGAGAAACTGAGGAGATGGAAGGAGCACTTTGAGGATTTGTTGAATGTGGAGAGTGAGAGCAGTCGAGTATAAGTGGTTGGGGAATGGCTGGGAGAAGAAGAGATGAGAGGAAGGAGGAAGAGATCAGTAGGGCGGAAGTAGTAGAAGCGATGGAGAAGATTAAGTAGGGAAAGGCCCCAGGAATTGATGGAGTGTGTGGTGAAATGCTTAGGTATGGAGTTGAGATTGTTGTGGAGTGGATATGGAAGTTGTGTAGATTGGCTTGGGATGAGGGAAGGGTTCCAGAGGACTGGAAATCAGGTATAATTGTTCCTTTATACAAAGGAAAAGGAGAGAGAGAAGTATGTGGTAACCATAGGGGTATTTGCCTACTTAGTGTGACTGGTAAAATATATGGTAGAATACTCATTGATAGGGTTAGGCATATGACAGAGGAACTAGTTGGAGAAGAACAAGGGGGATTTCGGAAGGGAAAAGGGTGTGTAGATCAGATATTTGTTCTAAGATGTTTAGTGGAGAAGTATCTAGAGAAAGGAAGGAAAGTGTATGCTGCCTTCATGGACTTGGAGAAAGCTTATGACAGAATAGATGGGCAAGGTATGTGGAAGGTATTAAGAATATATGGAGTGGAGGGGAAATTGTTGAGTGCTGTGAAGAGTATGTACGAGGGAGCTAGGGTTACGGTGCGAGTGGATGGTGAGCTGAGTGAGTTCTTTGATCTCAGTGTGGGACTGAAACAGGGTTGTGTGATGTCTCCATGGCTGTTTAATATATACATGGATGGGGTTGTAAAGGAGGTGCAGGGTAGGGCAGTGGATGTGGGGGTGGCTCTAATGAATGAGGGTGAGATTTGGAAGCTTCCGGTGTTGCTGTTTGCTGATGATACAGTACTGTTGAGTGAAGATGAATGGGAGTTGCAAGGTTTGGTGAATGAATTTGGGACAGTGTGTAGGAGGAGGAATCTGAAAGTTAATGTAAACAAAAGTAAAGTTATGGTGTTTGAGAGGAATGAAGTCACAGAGTGTGCAGTGAGGTTGGATGGTGAGGATATGGAGAATGTGAGTGCATTCATGTACTTGGGTAGTGTGATGAGTAAGGATGGAACTTTGGGGGATGAAGTACGTGAAAGGGTACAGCAGGGAAGGAAGGTTGTTGGTACATTGAAAGCAGTGATGAGAAATAGGGAGGTGAGTATGGAAGTTAAGAAGTCACTGCATGATAGTATTGTGATCCCTACCCTGACGTATGGAAGCGAGGCATGGACCTTGCAAGAGGGGAACAAGTCAAGAGTGAGAGCAGTGGAAATGAGTTACTTGAGAGGAGCATGTGGAGTGACGTGGAGGGACAGGTTGACGAATGAAGAAGTGAAGGAACGCTGTGGGGTGGATGTGGATGTGGTTGAGAAGATTAGGAGAAATACACTGAGGTGGTTAGGACATGTGAAGAGAATGGAGAATGAAAGACCGACTAAGAGGGTGTATGTAGGTGAGGTGGAGGGAGGGAGAGGGAGAGGTAGACCGAGGATGAGGTGGAGGGATGGAGTTGAGAGGTATATGAGGGAGGGGGGGGTGAGTTGGGGAGAAGGTAGTCAAATGGTGGGTGACAGAGCGACTTGGAGGCGTTTTGTCTGCGGCCACCCTTTGCGGGATTAGGGCGTCGGGCTATAGATAGATAGATAGATAGTGTGGGGGAGTCATAGCATGTTATATATAATGATGATTTTGCACAGTACAGAATGGCATATAACAAACACAGTTTTTAAACAGAATCTGCCTGAATGGAGCGACTTCACAATTGCAGACGAACAACTGTTTCGGAGAGGGCACGATTTATATGGATGCGAAGAAGCGGAGTATCAGTACGCTCCATCGCTCAAGCCAGTGGGACGAGTATCAACACTGTTTATAGGTGGTTGAGGAGGTGGGAAGAGGAACAAACCATTTACGGAAAACCGCGAAGTGGGTGGCCACGTAAAGAAGATATTTTAGTCTGAAAGTACGACCAAGTTCATAATGAAGGATACACATGTGGCCATGTTGTCTTTTACAGTGCTCACTGCTACTGGAATATGGAACCTTTCACTTTCTGCTCGATGCACTCCAAATAAGTGAACCACTTTGAGACTGAAACAGTTCAACATCTTAACAGCTTTAGACACTGTAGTAAACACAACTACATGTGTATCTTTGCTTATGAACGTCATTGTACCTGAATAAGAAAACAAAATTCTTCAACCTTTATGATATACTATTCATTCTGTGGACAGATAATTTTATTCATATTAAAAAAGTTCTTCCGTGTACAGGGGACCCATGAATGATTTTTGTAACCCATTCACTTTGCAAAATGTACCCGAAGCTGGATAAAGTCGTGTCCAAGTGAAAAAAAAAAAAAAGAATCATTATCTGACTGAAAGGTTTAATTCATACCGGTATTGCCAGCTTTTTTGTAGTTCTCTTTAACCACCTCTGAAACTGGTGCGGATAGAAACAAATATTTTCACACAGGTAACCTTTATAATAAACCTCATGCAAGCGACTGTTCTCTGTTTCCTGTTTCCCTCATCCTCATGAAAAATTTCTTTCACGGCAGAAGGAAACTGACTGAGAAGTACACACTTACATGGACCTACAATATTTAACAACATACTTAGCAGTACATAAGTAGCTTCAATTAAGTTATGTTAATTTTAGTATAATAATTATCAGTGCTTCTTTGGCCGAAGTAGGTTGGATACGATAAGAATTCGCGAAAGATGTCTATCTATCTATCTATATACCTAGGCTGCTTCCCCCAAAGAAAGGGAGACAGCCGAGACCAGACGACACACTCCCAGTTTACTCATCCACACACACACATTTATTCGTATCTTAGTCCCAAGGGGAAAAGGGACAAATCCTCAACGCACCACACCACACGAGGGACAAATGCGCAGTGCAGTCAGCAACATCCACAGCAGGGCCCAACAGCAGAGCTGGTTCACCCCTACGACATCATAATGGACCCATCCCCTTACCCGCACCTGACCTGATCAGCTGATCAGAACAAACGCGAAAGAGTATCCCCTCAGGGCCGCGTAACCATTTATTTATTCACAATTTCTCTTCAGTCCTTCCTATCATGCGCAGGCACTCTTCCTTGCTTAACATACATCTTTCTCGTATCTAACGCTCTCTTCACACTGTCCATCCATCCTATTTGTGGTCTTCCTCTGTCTTTCACGTCTCACATCCGATCCAGTTATCTTTATCACCAATCGCTCTTCATCCATTCTCTCCATATGCCCAGACCATCGCAACACTCCCTGCTCAACACGATCAGCCATTTCCCGCATAACTCTAGTTCTCCTTCACACTTCATCATTTCTCACTCGCTCGATATGTGTCACCCCACACAAACTCCTCAGACATCTCATCTCCATCACATTCAAACTTTTCCTTTCTGCTACATCCATATTCTGTGTTTCAGCCCCATATAACACAGTCAAAAGATGCAGAGTTGATCAAGTGGCAAAAAAGAGTGATTTGATGCTCTGGTCATACAGAGCACGGATATGAATAATTATAAAATGGTATATATGAGGGTAAAGACACGACATAGATGGGGGAGGCGGTGGCTGAATCGGTAGAGAGGCGGCCTGAAGTCCTGATGGACCCAGGTTCGAATCCCGGCTGAGGCAAGGAACAGTTTAAGGGTTTGAATTTCATAAAAACGGGCTTTCCTGATATACCAGATGACCGCCGACATGTCATAAAAGTACCCCCCCTAATACCAATACACCAGTCCTGTATGAGACAGCCTTAGCATGTATTGAATATGAACGGTGGGTATTAGAGCCCAAATGGTGACATGTAGAGGTGTAGGAGGACTACTGGGCCTTGGGATACGCTACTGCCCCCGAGATATAGGCCCAGAAGCCTTTGCCCAGAGTCGGACACATAAAAAAAATAATGTGAGTGAAACTGTATATAGAAATGAGTGTGAGAGCAACCAACGTATATCATCATCATCATCAGCCGTTTGTGTATCCACTGCAGGACCGGCCTATCCCGACCGAAGTCGGGACGATACAGCCAATGTATCTCTACCAAGTGGCTTAGGCTGTCTGATAGAGATTGTATGTAGGGTGAGAAGTGCTTGTAAGTGTAATTGTAGTGTTGGAGTGGCTTTGGATGTGTGTGTAGTCTGTGAACCAAGTGTAATCGGCCCGCGCAAGCCGACTGGGTGCAAGCATACTTTACAATAAGCGACACTGGTTCAACCACAGCACCCCCTGTGTCCGCCAATCCAGTACGTGGCCAGGTGAACACTCTCAAAGTTTATTACCCTGGCAGGGCGCGAACTCTGGTCCACCCGTGTACGAAACGCACGCTCTACCACTGTACCACAGATATATATATATATATATATATATATATATATATATATATATATATATATGGAAGAATTCAGTTCAAAACACAGCGTGATAGAAGAGTTATTTCAAAACAGACAATGGAAAAAAAAAATAAAAATAAAAGTCTTGACAGGAATAAAAAGGAGCTTTGCAAGAGTGATGTAGGTCCCACCATTAATCATGGCAAAGGATACAGGTAACTTTACTGCACATTAACAAACTAAGAAAGCTATTTAAGCTATGCTTGAAATGCAAAGCTATCGTTAGACATCTGACATCTTCATATGAAGAGCTTTCAGTTAGAACTGATAAGACTATGGTCCATATGTATTCTTGTGCATAAACCTGAAGGAGTGTTAAACAAATATAATTATTACTACTAAGCAAACAACACACAGGATTTCATATTAGTTGCTGGAAAATAAACCATATTCATTCTGTTAACCAAGTGATTGTGGAAACTTCAGAAAATAAAGACTTTTTTCATGACAATGACAGTGATGAGAACACTTCAAGGGCAAGGTGTAGAAGAAGCTTTATTTTTGAGCTCTTGAAGATACTTTTGGCGACAGAATTATTACCATTAAATGACATTATAGTCGATAAAATTGCATCGATAAAGTGCAAGGAACCACTAGGTCACTACAGTTATAGCATACATGAAAGACGTTTGTCCTGTCAGGTGGAGGCCGCTTGAATGGATATGTGCTTCATTTCACTGGGCACTGTGTTTGATAATTCGTCACATATTGAACTTGACTCGTCTTTTCTCTGGATCTTTCCATCTCATTTAATGTGGCACAAAGTGTATGGCGACGACGACAACGAAGATGTTAACATCAATTATGAAATAAACAGAACAGTACTAGGTTTGATGCTCTAATTGCTTCCACCTGCAAACTTGGAACAGGTTATCTGCTGGTCTGCCTGTCCGTCTGTCCGTTTGTCCAGACGATATCTCCAAAAGTTCCCAATGAATTTCAATGAAATTTTATGGAATGGTGGGCCATGGGCCAAGGAAGAAGCGGTTAAACTTGGGTGCGGATTCGGATCCGGATCTGAAGTATCCTGCACAATATTCCCAAAAGTTCTCAATGAATTTCAATTAAATTTTGTGGAAGCGTGGGCCACGAGCCAAGAAAGAATTGATTACATTTTGAGGAAGATCCGGATCCGGATCTGGATCCTTTTTAATGGCATTGGCGGAGGTATCCGCTCTCTGGGTGCTTTCTAGTTTCTTTTGTGAAGGCCAGACGCGCTCTAGCAATATGTAAGTGCAAAAAGGGAAACTATTAATGCAGTAGAAATAGGCACACTGAGATTGGTATCAGAAACAGAAGGCTGTTTTCTTCATAACAGCTGTAAGTGAGTAATAATTATTTTGTCTAGTGTGTAAATTAGAAATAATAAACAATATTTTTTTTTTTAATTTCCATTTTCTTATTATATACGACTGTCACTCTTTTACTTCCATAAGCATCACACTTTCACTTCCATCGATTTTTGCCGCACCCACAGGAATAAAAGTGGTGTGTAAGAAATATCTTTATATAGAAGGCATAGATACTGGGAGACAGAAATCTAAGCCAAATGATAATATGAACTGTTCCCTTTTTGGGAGAGAAACGTCTGAATAGTTATAAATTATTCTGAGGAAGTTGGAGTGAGAACCAGGAGGGACATGGAAACAGCGAGGCAAGCTTGAGATTTATTCTCATAGGTACAGGCAAGGGCGCGTCCTCTCTCTAGGGCGGCCTAAGTCAGACTTGCCCACTGCCCTTGAGCTGCACCAGGTATTGCATTGGGGCTGGTGTGTCAGTATGTAACACTTGCATGGTCCCACTGCCCCGTCTCCTGGTTTTGTAGGAGCACCTGATGGCCTGGGTTGCAAGGGGCAAGGTTGTGTGCCATCTGGTTGAATCTTGTGACCGCTGCATCCCCAGTGTGGGCCATGGCCCGTTCGCTGCTTCTCAGCATCCCGGCTCATTGCCTGCTGATCCTGTAGTGTTCTTTAGCAGTGGGTACGGAGTCTCTCGGCTGACGTCCCATCATCAGCTGGACTTGGGACACGTTGGTGTTGTGTAACAGGGTGTTGAGGTACTGCAATATGGCCCTGGCGGCTGCATCCAAGTCCAGGGAGCCTCCCGGGCCACTGTTGTTCCTCAGCAGCCTCATGGCGGACTTGACTGCAGCCTCCACTTGGCCGTTGGACTGTGGGTAATGGGCCGACGACACCCTCAGCTGCACACGCCACGCAGATAGGATGCCCTTATTTCCCCAATCACGAGGTTTGTACCCCCTTCACAAAACAGGACCTCTGGGATACTGAACCTTTTGAACCACTTACAAAAGGACATTATGAGCCGTGAGTGGGGGTTGCTCCTAGGTAGATGCTCCACCTCCAGCCTGCCAGTTAACCTGTCTATATAAGCAATGTACTCTTCCCCCTCCAGGTGGAACAGGTCAGCCACTGTTTGCTGTAAGGGATACTCGGGCCGAGGTGTGGGCAGCAAGTCTTCCACAGGTTGTGATGGGGTGCTGATTTCGCATACTTGACAGTGCCTTTGCTTCTGTTCCACCTCAGCATCTATGATGGGCCAGTACATGCATTACCTGGTATGCGTGAGCATGGAGTCTTTGCCCTGGTGACCTGTGTGGAGGTTGACTAGGACAGCACGGCAAAGGGGTATGAGAATTACACGTCACAGGTGCCCCTCATTGCTGGCATAAATGACAGTGTCCCCCTGGCATTACAGGTGCCTCCTCATCCTGCAGTATGGGCAGAGTGCTATCGGCTCCAAGTTCTTTCATTTGGCCCAGTCCTTGATGCTCGCACGCTCATGTAGGAGCCTGTAGTCTTCGTCCTCGTGCACTTCCTCCTCCATTGCCTGAGGTCCACAATGACTCCTTCTTTGTCTTCCAGTGTGCAGGCCATCACTGACACGACTGCAGCAATGTAGCCTCGTCTTCCACCAGGTTTGTCTCGTCCAGTCCACCCCACAGCAGGGGGTATCTTGAGAATGTATCTTCTGTGCAGTTCACCTCCCCCTTCAGGTACTTTATGCAAAATCATCATCTTCGTTTTTCGTCCTTCTGTTCCCATATTCAAACTGTGGTTGGACATGTGGTAGCTTTTCTCTACTGCTTCCTATCCTGGATTAAATCTTCTCCAATACCCAGTCTTTCCATATCTTACGTTACAACGCTTTTCCAGGTCTTCTTATGTCTTCCTGGTGGTCGCCGTCCCACCACCTCCAGTTCCTCTGCAATCCTCACACAGCTCCCTTCCTCACTCCTCACGTCATCTACAATTTCAAAATGGTAAAATGGCTTATTTCCTGGGGTCCTCTTAGGAAGGTCTTCCCCTTCCAGGAAAGTTATGACTTTGCTCCACCCCTTATCAACTCTTTGAGCATCTCTAATCCTTTTTGCTGTTAGTCCCAGATACCTAACATCATTACTTGGTTGTAAGGCGCTCTCTGTCAAGTCTGTGATGGCTTCTACCAGTCTTCTCAGAGCATCTGTCACTGTGTGCTTAGCACCCTTCATGTACTTTATCTGATAAATGTAGTCTCTCATCTCTTAAAATGTATCTAGACATTCGAGGGCAGTTTGTTCTCTTTCTAAAAATGATAGTCAAAGGCTGATGATTTGTGACAATAGTGAAAGGTTTACACCACAGATAGTGATTGAAAACTGCGAGAATTAACTACGGCCAGGGCTTCTTTATCTGTAACTGAGTATTTCTTCTCAGTTGCATTCAGTTTCTTTTAATAATATCCGGTGGTTCTTAAATGGTTATCATCAAGAATCTGCATTAGGGCTTCACCAATATGAGTGTCACTTGCATCTGTGTGCAGCTCAAATTTCTTTGGTCTGGTCTGCCTTGGCAGACACTGGTGCACTTATTAGCTCTCTCTTAGAGTCACAAGAGGTTTCTCGCATTCATCAGTCCACTCAAACTGGGAATCCTTCCGCATCAGGTTAGTTAATGGACTATTCAACAATGCAAAATCTGGGATATGCTTTCTGTAAAAATTACACATTCCTATAAATCTCCTGACCTGCTTCACATCCCTAGGTATTGGCATCTTTGCTACTGCCTCAGTGTTCTTTGGGTCTGGTCTTATCCCCTTTTCTGAAACTATGTGACCCAGAAACATCGCTTTTCTACGTCCAAAGTCACACTTGCTCAAGTTTAGTTTCATGCCCATCTGCTGTAGACATTGAAAGGTCTCACACAGTCAAGCAACTAGCTGCTCAGTAGAATCTGCCCACAGAACTACATCATCTAGGTAATTCCGACACCATCCCTGTTTAACTAGGGGTCTCAAAACTTCCTGCATTTTCCGTGTAAAGATTGCTGGACTGATTGACAAACCAAAGGGTAGTCTTTTGAATCTATACAAGCTCAGCCCATCGGAAAAGGTTGTCAGATCTTTGAAGGGTTCATCTAACATCACTTGGTAGTATGCATCTTCATGTCTAAGGTACAGTAAAATTTCCTTCCTGCACTCTCTCCCACTAGCTCATCAAGCGTAGGTAGAGGCTGAATATCTATCTTCACTTTCTTGTTCACTCCTCGGTAATCAATACACATTCTCTTGGACCCATCCGGTTTGCTGACCAGCACAATTGGTGACAGATACACTGCTGTGGACTATTCTATAATGTCTCTATCTAACATGTTCTGAAGCATCTCTGTAATAACTTTCTTAGATCTCTCTGGGTGTCTGTACATTGGCATCCCACCTGGTTCAGCATCTACCGTTGGAATACGTGCCTCAGAAACAATCTGCCCAACTTGGCCTTTGGTTCCTTCTTCCTCGCATTAAAAAAGAAACTCTATCACATAAAATAAATAGCTGGTCGTCGTCCAAAATGACTTCTATCAGCTGTTATCGTTGGTCATCAGCTATGTGTCTCCAGTCAAGTATTTGAATTATGGAGGAAAGTCTAGTCTTTCTATCTCCTTCAGCTGTGGTGTTGTCACTGTGGAGAATTAGACTATTATCAATTTCACTTACTCCTGCAACAATCTCAGGCAGTTTATGGTCAGACCAACCGCATATTGAACATCCCCATACTAATGTTATCTTCACATCCTTACTGTCCTTTGCCATCAGATCCTTGTGTGCTTGGCAGAAGTTAACCGGAGTTTCAGTTTGACCAATCTCCCGTACAATGTTCTCTTTGCTTCCAAGTTCTTTCCCAGAAAAATCTACATAAGTGATTTGACCTTCTACAGTCACGGAATATTTCCCTAGTAATTTCACTGGACTTATTCTGAATAGCTTTCGGCTAGAGTTAATTACTGGTATATCGAAACCTCCATTCTCTTTGAGGCCACAAAACAGCTTCTGTGCATGACTACCTTATCCCATTTGGATGATTTACTAATCTGATCCTTCTCAACAAGTATGATCTGGCCTTCCTGGAATTTCTTACACGCAACTCTCAAGTAGGAGAGGTGCTGTGGAACACATGTAACCTTTTCTTTAACATGTAACCAAATTTGCTAAGAATCCTTCACAGTGCACTCTAATGAACTCTCACTTTGTTTCTTACACTTTATCCTGCGGACAGAATGATCCTTAACAGTGTCAACTGTATAATACTGCTCACCCCAATACAGGTCTTGAGCTCTTCCATCCCACATGAATCTTGCTTAACGAAACAGGTCCGCTCCCATTAGGATATCTGAGGAAAAGTACTCATCAGGAACCATCTTGTGTTGTACTGTGCAAGAATTTGACACCATTACCTTCACCATAACTTCCCCTTGGACCTTCAGTGTATGATTTGACACTGACTGGAGCACTTTGGTAGTGGGCTTAACCTGGTCCTCTATATCTAAAATTTTCACTAGACTGGCTCTCTTAAGTGTTGCCATAGAGCCTGTGTCTACAAACGCTGTTACTTGCCTGTTGTTAATTGTTATCATCACGGTTGGAAGTTCAAACTTCCTCTTTATGTTAGCAATGTTCCTGTCATCAACCTGAGCTCCAGCAGAAATAGCACCTTTCTCTTTAGCTACCTCCGTTTTACCTTTAGATTTTTCTTTTCTTAACCGGAAAGCAGTTTCGCCACTCAAATGTCATGCCTTTGGGGTATTTGGGTCATTACCTGGAGGGTTAGCCTTGTTCTGCCTTCCAGGTTACCATGCATGTCCCTGTCTTTGTCCCTGGGCCAAGCAATCGAAACAGCTTCTAGGTGGTGGTTTCCTTGGGCACTGAGAACGGAGGTGCATACTACCATCCTGACACCATTGGCAAGGTCGGAGCTTGACTTCTGCCTTTTCTGAACTAGCTACCACTTTGTTGATCTGTGCTCTCATAAAACTTCTGCCACTTTAGAGCTCTGTTAAAACATCTTCAGCCATACCCTTTCCTTTATAAATTTTAATCCTAGCTCTAACTGCCTGTGGCACATTATCAAAAATTATCCTTTTCCACATTTTTTCCTCATTTGGGGGTTCTGCCAAGGGGGATGCTGCACAGATGGCCCTATACTTCACCCTGAACTTACTCACAAACTCCCGGGGATCATCCTCCAGAGAATAGGGCAAGTTACTCAATTCCTGAACAGCATTTCGTGGTGTACTAGACATTGCAACCAAAACCCTTTCCAAATCCTCAATGTTCCACCATTAGGACATTTCTGGAGCTCCCCTTCAGCAAACATGTTTAGCTTCTCGTCCAGTCTATTGAAAGCAATATTCTTACACAACTCATCATCGTCTCCTCCCAACTGTTTGACCTGTCGTATAAACATCCGGATGGTGGTCTGTGCCTGAATGCCATGCAACCTATTAAGAGATAATTCCTTGGTGTCACTACAGTTGAATGTAGATTTGCTAAGACTTACATTAGAGTTAGGTCCAGCTGCAACAGACTGTTGTATCTGAGGATTATTTACCAATATTGCTGTCTTCCCTGGGGTTGAGATAACAGGTGGCTTAAATGCTACATTAGTAACTTGTGTTGCACTTGAAGTAGTAGCTGCCTGCGACATTGAATCCATTTTGTTGGCCATAGCCATAACTAAGCTTTCTAGCTCCTTTGTGTTCTCACGTGCCTCAGCCTGCTCCTTAAGATGCTGTGCATGCATAATTGTCACATTTTGAGTAAGCTCTTGGATATCATTGTGCAGGGCATCTATTTCTGCTCCTACTGGTTCAACCTGGCTTGCTGCGCACTCTTCCTGAATTTGGCCTGTGCCAGCCTCAGCTTGACCTTCCTCACTACGATCATTTTCCCACCCAGCCATGTTAGCGGTACTTATGATTATTTCCCTTATAATCAAATTATCTCTCACAGTGAATGAAACTGCACTATCCCAACCGCTATGCCTTCAGTGTAAGGGCCCTCCCTTCTTCTTCCTCTTGTATAAAAGTGTCAGTCTTAATTCCCTTCTCGTCAATCTCTCTCTTATCTCAGACTTAGGGAATCCTCGGCCGACGAAGGTTAGCCATATTATTAAAATTCCTCTTATTAATTAAAAGGGGTAATTGTGCAGTGCATGATAATTGCGAGAAGGTAATTATAAAGGAAACTCAAATTACAGACTTACATTACTTATTAATACTAGAATGATCTATCTATTCTATCTATTGCCAGACGTCTCAATCCCGTTTGGGGTGGCCACAAACAAATCGCCTCCAAGTCGCCCTGTCCCCCGCCATTTCACTCCCCTGCTCCCAGCTCACCTCCCTCTCTCATATACCCCTCCACCCCATCCCTCCATCTCATCCTCGGCCTCCCCCTCCCTCTTTCCCCCTCCACCTCACTCACATACACTCTTCGTCAGTCTTTCACCCTCCATCCTCTCCACATGGCCAAACCACCTCAGTGTGTTCCTCATAACGCTTCCTATCACATCCACATCAACACCACAACGCTCCTTTATATCCTCATTCGTCAGCCTGTCTCTCCATGTGACTCCACAGGCTCCTCTTAAATAACTCATTTCCACTGCTCTCACTCTTGACTTGTGTCCTTCCAACAACGTCCAAGCTTCACTTCCGTACGTTAGAGTTGGTATCACAATACTGTCATGTAGTAACTTTTTCACTTCCATGCTCACTTCCCTGTTTCTTATCACTGCTTTCAAGGAACCAGCAACCTTTCTTCCCTGCTGTACCCTTTCAAGCACTTACAGTATAAAAATGACAAATATACTGAGTACTAAGTATAATATCCACTTATCCTTAATATAGCACCATGAATCATCCACTTATCACAGCACCATCAGTCATAAACTTATCCGTCATAGCTTGGACCTGGTTCCCTAGGCAGCCCATGGCCTAGATACCGTCCCTGACGATTCTTGGGGGGGGAACAAATCTCGGTAAATCTCCTCCAGCACTCGAACACTCGTACCTGTTCCTATACATTCAACATTATACTTAGGAACGTTCAGTCCTTAATATTACTCATTGTCTTAACACATTTTGGCTTTACTTTGGATAATAAGGAACATAAGTTGAGTATTCTTATCTTACTCCTTAGCTTGGCTATGTATTTCAGAGTTAAGTACATTTCTATATCAAGATACATTCACTGATATTGGTATAAGTACTGTAACTTTACAAAAACGGGTTCCTGTCTTTGTTCTCTTATTAAACTGGGGCCTTCATCTGTGTGACTCATAAAAGACCCCTGAGTGAAAAGAACAAAGCTTGGTCTAGTTTTGGGATACTGGCATGATATTTTGACAGTATATACCATACACCACTGTCTCATTAGTTCATTTTACCTTAATTCTGGCTATCGAGAATTAATCTTACCTCTAATATCCCAAGTCACAGACGCGGCCCACACACCCAGTCTTTACCGCTCCCCAGACAAAGAGCCGCTCAAGGTCACCCCGACCCAAAACAACCAAAGCCATGGTTCTTTCACACTCCATATTAGGTTTATGTATTAGAAAAATGATAGATTCCTTAGTATGTAACTCTTGGCACTTTGTCAGATCACATTTTATCACAAATGGTGGGAAAATCTTCTTAGTTTCTGATACTGTATATAGGTAAACAAACCCATTCTCCTTCTTGTTATTTCGGGCATCTAAAATATTCTCTCCTCTCCCATACAGTAGTAAATTACTATGAGTGCTTTGGACTTATTTCCTAATGACATCAATTTGGGTCTGGCAATTGGGGAAAACAGTTACACTGTGTCTTCTCAGAAGGATTTCGGTCATAATCAATGAAAAAAAAAATTGGGGTCACTATACATTAGGACTGCAGGCTCCTCCCTACTGATACAGCCACCGCCTCCCCCATTTCGAAATACCTCAACAATATTTTACATATATATATATATATATCTATATATATATATATATATATATAATATTGGGGTTTTACCACATAAGATATTTAATAACAATACTCCTAACACACGTATTAGTTTCGATATTTGTATAACACGATATCACATTAAATGGATTAGCAGTCCTAATAAACCAGTGATCAACGAGTCCAGTGCAGTCGATGATCTGCCCGTGGTCATTATATCCGCACCGATTCTGTCATTGCCCTTGCTATTTATTTTATACAGGAAATTACATGCTGTTTGCTGAGATGTGTTTTTCGTTCTGGCTTATTTGTATTTGTTTTCCACAAACAGGTAATACATTTTGACACTGGGTAAAATTTCTTTATATATTTGACATTAATTAGTAGTTTGTTGAATAGTATTAATTCATCATAATGTTTGCAGAAATATTGTGTCCTCGTGTATTGTGAAGTTGTCACTAAGAAATGTTTTTGATATCCCCCATCTTCCTCGCACATTGGACATGAAATGTTTCATTTCAGAAGGACTTTCTGCAGCTTACGTTACGTGAATTAGTTTGCCCTTGTAAAGAATTAATCTTTCATATGTCTTCTTGTGGTTTTTGTATCTCTTAGATTTCAGGTTCACTAAGTATTTAACAATTTACTATCGATATTGTTTAATTTCCCTGTTCATGTCTCTAATCATCTAGTATTATCCAGCTTTTACTGTCTTCGTATTTACATGGTTTGTAGAGTTATTGAATTAGGTTTGAAGTAGTTTAATTGAAATTCGTGTTTACTGTCTTTATGCAACAGGCAGTTAAGTAATGAAACTGATAAAGGAATAAATCTTTTATAAGACTGTTACTTAAAACATGTTGAGGTTTGAACACCAGTCCTACACGTAAGGGCCAAATTCAAGCAATACTTTTATTTTCATACATGCTACAACAATATGAAATTGGTATATAGCAACAATACTTGACAACTGAATGTATCATATTGCAGCACATGTTTGAAAAATGGAAACAATATCAGTATGTAAGTTTAGTATGAAGTCCAACCTCCCGCTTCAACAATGACCTCATGAAGACGCCTGGGCAGGGACTCCACTAAATTCTGGCACAACTCAGATCGTCGGCGGACACTCTCCCACACCTGAGGCCTCTCCTCCACTGCCTAACAGGTGCGGTGCTCTCCAACATCCCAGTCCCGAGACATCATGCCCCACAAACGTTCATTGGGGTTCAGATCACATCCTTTGGAAGGCCAGTCAAGGACCTCAGTCTCTGGGTGGTTATGTAGCCACTCCCTCATATTGTGGCTGGTATGGATGGGGCTCCTGTCGTTGACCAGTGTGATCATATCAGGAGCAGAAATGGCCATAGCTTGCACTGATGGAAGCAACACATCCTCCAGTATCTCCACATACTGTTGCCCAGTGAACCTGCCGTCGATCTTAACTAGTTCCCCAGGCCTCTATGCCCACATCCATCCCCAGAATGACATGTATACTCTGCCACTCACTGCTTGCTGTTGGATGTGTTGCTTCTTGTAGCGTGTGTTGGGAGGTCGCCAGCAGTGCCTTGCTCGGGCGACCACAGACGTAAATGTTTCTTCATCAGTAAAGATGACTATTCTCCAAAACTCAGCGTCATGTGGAAGGTGCTCCATGGCAGAGCCAAGGAGACTTTCTTGCTGTTGTGGTGTCAGCCATTCCTTGTGAGCCGGGACATGGCAGTGGATGTCGTGTTCATGAATTCGTCGTCTTGTTGTCAAACGATGGCAGGCCAGCCCCAGATTTCATGTGTGCTCCACTACCGTCCTCTTTGGATACTCCTATGCAGCACTCAGATCAGGTCATCTGTTCTGGCTGAGGTTACTTGTGGTCTCCCACTCTGAGGCCTAGTGCACACAGACCCCTTCTCCTGCCATCTACGGATCCATTTCCTGATAATTTTGGTGGACCTCTCTAACTGCTGAACAGTGTTCGCCACCAGTACTCCCGATTCCCACATCCCGACGATTCTGCCTCGCTCGTTAATCACTGGTGGTGCATTGGCTCTTCTTCAGGCCATATCTGTAATTGAAATATATACAGTCTAAAGAGTATGCTATTCTGTACAGTTATAAAGGTGATGTGCAGTATTCTTTGACTGTCAGGTCAAAACTACACACACACACACACACACACACACACACACACGCTCACGCGCGCACACGCTCACGCACGCATAAGCACGCACGCACAGTCAGTCCGCAGGCAGAGCAATATTTTCACAAATGCTCGACACGCATCTCGAAATCACAGAAATTGATAGGAAAACAAGTAAATTTCGATATGGATATTTCAGGTTTATGATACTGATGTTGAAAACAATAATGATCATATTGATACATGTATGATCATATTAATGATACACATGCAATAGTATTTTAAAATCAGTTATGACTTGCCATCTATGTTACTAATATATTCCTAGAATGATAAACCAAAGTTGCACTATTTGGAACATAACTAAGCTTTGTAACAATACAGTAATAAAAGTCATTTTATTGTCTTAACACCGGTGCTACAGGTATTATCACATCGTGGTGAGTTGTGCTATGGTGTTTGGGGTATGTGTGTTGATGGTGCGTTTCTGGTATGCCACATGGAACCGTTATATAAGATTAAAACATTATTATGAATTAAGTATTTCGAGGTGTTTATTTTACAGCATCGTTCCGAACTCCTGCAGCCTATTATTTCCTTGTTGCCCTAAAAAATTATATATATATATATATATATATAGATAGATAGATATAGATAGATAGATACCATAACTTGTTCACACATGCTTATCTTGTCCACATGGTGAGATACTGGGTGTAGTCTCTCAATTTAACACAAGAGGTATCAGACGTAATCAACCTCACACACACCCACACATGGGTCGAACTGCGTTTAAGGGTGTACAGTAAGGGAGGGACATGTTTGATAATGGTAATATCTCATTTGTTAATATTTTCAAACGTTATGATTGTTGTGCATTATAATTATAATCCAATACAGTCAACACAGTACCAATATTTTAAGACAGTGAAGGATTTGTTGACATTTAGGGTGAGGAACTTGTAATTCCTGACATGCCAAGTCAAAGATGACGACTATCGGTTTTCTTGTAGCTAGGTGGGGGTGCGCACCATCCACTCACTCGATGTAGTGCTGCTCTCGGGTGTTTGCTCTTTCCTCTCCATCCTTCTTTCCTTCCATTCTCTTCTGTCTTTCATTCCTTCATTCTTTCCTTGTCCTTCTGCCTACGGGTGACTTTACACTCCCTCTTCTGTCTTTCTTTCCTTCATTCTTTCCACTTCCTTAAGCCTGTGGGTGACTCTACACTGAGTGACAAGCCAAATGGTTTCCTGTGCACCAAGAAACCATTTACTATGCTGGGTGGTAACCATATAACCAAATTTTGGCACCTGGTGGTTTAGTGGGTAATTATTCCACTCCAATCAGATTGAGCCGGTGAAGGTTTATATCCAAGGAGTGGTTGGGGTTGATTGCTCATGTAATGCCACTCAGGGATGAGTAAGGCTGGTCACTCTCATCTTAAATGTCGGGACCAACTGCCTAGCCCCGGGGCCCTATGCTCCTCATGGGGCAATGTAGGATTGGATGATGGATGGATGGATAGACATCGTTGCCATTATCAATATCATTACCATGATCGTTACACTTTAATATTACTTTCGAGATACTATAATGACTTACCCGACTACGATCTATAATGGCAAACGTTAAGTACTGGAGATTCATACAGCTGTACAGTATTAGTGAGTGCTTTACTAAGTGCCAGCACAGTATACTGGAAGGGACTCTCTATGCAGAACTGACAGACACTTTTGCAACTAATTCACAACCAGAGATAGAATATTACAGCTACCCACATACACTGCAGTTATCGCCCTGAGATCAGATACTGCAGCTTCGAAAGCACTCTTAGGCGACATGGAATAAAGAAAACTATGCAAACCATGTATTATACGAAACTACTCTTAATACCACACCATTCCTAAGGAAGCCAAATGTTTTATAAATATAGAAATGTAGAAAGGGAGTTGTTGAGAAATAATTGTTCTACATCTCTACACACAATACTAGTACTGCACAATTGGAGCTACTTACTGCTGCTGTGGCTGAAGCGATTGTATCATAGATTTCTCATCTGGGTCCTACGTCATATCAGTCCCATTTTGTGGGCAGAGCCTTCCTCCAGCAATGAATGGCCGAACTATCACGCAGGAGTTTCACCAGAACTTGTTGTGAACCATCGCTATGACAGCCGTCTTGTTGTCAGTATATCAACATCTGGTGTTTAAGCTACCTAAGGTCCACCCCCATACAAACTTACTATCGTGACGTCGACCTCTCCCAATTCCCCGACCCCATCATAATTAAATACAGAAGCAAGCATTTTAACAAGAGACAGACAAAGGAAAGTGATAAGAGACGTGGAGACCGTCACTCCTGGACAGTTAACCACCTGACATGTAATAGCCAGCCACGCGTATCATAGACAATTTAAGACCCATAATATACTTCTAGTAAGTTATTTAATACAAATTTTTGGACATCATGTTTTAATTTCTGCATGGTGATAATAACGTAGTGATAATAACGGCGTGAACAACTTTTGTAATCGCATGGTTGCTAGCCCTATTTAACGAGTCTAGGAAGCTGCTAGTGTCTCTGTGATGTATGGACTGTCTATTCCACCCGCACCAGTCGAGTCAGGATAAAGTTGAGGTTACTCTCACAGGTTTGCCTCAACTAATGTCGGCCTAACAAGTGGAAAAATGCAGGAATTATTGACTGAAAGACATTTACGGTTACACCTGGCAGGCTTCCCTCAATCTGTCAGAGACAGTTACTAATCTCCATCTATGAGTATATTGCTTTGTAATAACTGAAAAACCGTCAGTCAACCTGCCGCCAAAAAGCATACAGACCTGGTTCAGAACCAAGCAACTTTTCTAGGTCTGAGAAGTGCCTCATTTATGTTTTAGTTTTTCCTCTACGGAAAAGGAATTGAAAATTTTTGAAAACTAGGGCATCCCAAATAAAGTCACGCTTTAATTACCATATTTTTCTGCACAAATGTTTGGAAAATAATCTTATCACGGGATTTCCATCCATGTTCATGTATCTATAATGGTTTTGGAATAAACTGAAATTTGGAAAATTATGATTGATATTTTCGGGCCTGTGACATTGAAAAGTAGGTTAAGGTTACTGAAACTGGGTCAGTATAATGGGGTCATTGTGCTGTACATTTTCAGTAAGAATGATGGAAATTGGAGACAAAAAGCGAAGGATTAATAGTCTATCTATCTATATATGGCCAGGCACCTTACTCTGATAAGGGGTGAACACCAACAACTTATCGCCTCCATGTCATCTAGTCCTCCACCATTTTACTGCCCTGCCAGCTTCCTCCGCCCCCCCCCCTTCACTTATACCTCTCCACTCCATCCCTCCATCTCATCCTTGGCCTTCCCCTCTCTCCCTCTCTCTCCACCACACATACACTCCTTGTTAGTCTCTCACTCTCCATCCTGTCCACATGGTCAAACCACCTCACTGTGTGTGTGCGTGTGTGTGTGTGCGTGTGTTCTAACCTAATTGTTCTTACCTAATTGTATCTTTATAGGAATGAGTCAAGCTCGTACTCTCCCGTGTCTTAAACCATTTTTTTTTTTCGTACATATCCTTAAATTTATGAAATGTCTTGGCACACACGATTTCATTCGGTAGTGGATTCCACTTATCAGTTGCCCTATTTGGGAAACTAAATTTCCTTACGTCTTTATCGTCATGGCTTGGGTCTACTACCTCTCTCCTTTTATTCTCTCCAGTTTATGTACCACTTTCGAACCTGCAATCCAATTACTTTGTAAAAAAATGTGTTCTTCTCTTCCTCTCATCTTCCCTCATTCTTTGTTCTTGCCTCCTCCCTCTTCTCTTTTAGTAATCCAAGACCCTGTTGAGTTAGGCATCTTCTTATCCATACATTTTTGAAGTCCTCTTTTTCCGTAAGTTTATTTGCATTTTCTAGTATTTCCTCCGCAGTGTTTACATTCTGGAGGGTTACTTTCAGTGGCCTTGCTTTATTTCTCTCATATTTCCCTAGCCTTTTGTGTTCCTCTATGTCTTTACTACAGATTTCCTCTGACACTTCCTTCAATATGTTCATTATATTTGCCACATCCTTATTGTCTCTCAAAATCTTGTTTTTTATTTCTTTCTTTTCTATACCAGTGATTACTATAGATTTGTTGATGTCTGCTGAAACTTTGACCAATTTTGGATTCTTTTGGATTGATTTTTTCTCTTCCTTTTTAATGATCTTTTCTTCAACTCTTGTTTCTAAGTCTTTCTTTACTTTCATCATTTCAGCATATGTGGTTTCCACATCAATTTTATAGCTTTCCATTGCTTCATTTACCTGTGTTATCTTCTCAATATCACTGCTACGATCTATCAGAGTGCTTGCCTGCATTGTTGTCTCTGTATCATTTCTGAACTCTTCCATAATATTCTCATGGTTGACAACTGTACTTGCCATTTCACGCATCTTCCTTCTAAGTGTACCCACCTCAACTGATAATTCATCTATTGCTGTGTCTTTCTTATTAATCTCCTTTACTAAATTTTCATTTTCTTCCTTCTGCATGTGCAACTGCTTTTTAATTTCATCTCTTTCACTATAAAATATCTTCTCTAACCTGTATACTCTTTCCACCAGCTTATTACGTGTCTCCATTTCCACCAGTTCCTGGTAGAAATCATTATCCTGCTTTCTACCTTTGTCCCTTTTCTTAACTCCTTCCAGAGTTCATTTGCTAATGATGATGGTCATCTTCTGGTACTAACAGAAAGCTTCTACTTACAGTTTTGCATTCTTCTACATCGCAGACTAAACAGTCAACACTGAAACAGCTGATTTGCTTGTTTTGGCACTGCTGGTTACTTCGTTGTATTGTGTTACTGGAACAACACTTTTACTTAAACTTCTTTTATATTAGAACACTGTTTAGTTGGACCTAGTACTGAGCTTGACTCATATAAAGATACTTTTTAGGTATAGGCATTTGAGGGCCAAGATTGACCCAGTGCGGAGCAATGCCAGGCACTTCCACTCACTGTCGTATCTAGTGTGTGTGTGTGTGTGTAGGAGTTTATATTTTGCTTCATTAACCTGTTTTTTGTATATTACTAAATAAATTTCAATTATATATTATTGAGAAGTGGGATTTGGTAGCTAGGTAGTCCGGCAGTTTCTCAATGTTTCTCATAGTTCCAGTTCGAGTCAAACTTGCCAGTTAGCCTGCTGTATGGGTGTAGTTATTTTGTAAATTATGCATTGTTTTTTGTGCTCTTTTTCTCTATAATGTTTTGTTTATGAAATTGTTAAATTATGTAATTTAAGTGTATGCTAAATAATTATGAGTGTTATGCAGTGTAAGAAAACTCTGGCATGTTTTGGATGTCTCCGAGTTGGTAACTGTTGCAACCGTTGCTCCCTCGGAATACACGAGAACTCTAGAATATGGGAATATGGGAGCAGTTTCAGTTTTAAGTTCATTTTGAGTGTAATTGTGTGTCAGCTCAGTGTCAGTGCAGTTAGAGAAGTTTGTATATCTTCGGTACTTGTGAAAATAGTGTTGTTGGCAACAGTGAAGCGTTATTACAGTTTGTGTCTCTGGTGCTAATGAAAATGGTGAAGTTGGAAAGAATTAAGTGTAATTATTTGGAGAATAAAGATGGTGAACTTAATAAGCCAGTGTTTACGAGTATTTTTGCCCTAGCTGATCTTGTGTGCTGGACACCGAAAAGCTGACCACAGGAATAACAACTCTCTGGGCAACGTCATTCCTTTACTGAACTACTGCTGTTGGAGCCTGTAGCAGTGTGGGATGGGGACGTAACAGTATTATATTGCACTGATTTTCAAAAGTTTTCCTCCGTGTAGGAAATAGGCAAGGCATTCGTTTTGCCTCTCAAACTATTCTATTTATTTTCCTCAACCACCAAACCCCATCATCCGCCCTACCTTCCACCTCCACATCGTCCTAAAATAAATTTCCCCGACTGCTCTCTCTCCCCTACCACAGGTGGCTCGAAAAGTGAATCAACAAACTCAGGGTTCACACTCACAGAGAGATGGGATCACCATCGCTGACTGTAACACAAGAAAATTCGACCCGGTGCACAGTACTTCCTAGTGATTAAAGTATTCATATTAACATAAACGCTGCTCTTAATGATAATCTTATTCTTTCTTTTGTTACACACGAAAACAATACTATGGGAAACTCTGTAAATCTGGTTTGTCCCCCAGTATATACCATTTTGTTTCAGCATGTGATCCTATGTATTGGACCTTAAATCTGGAACTGTTTGAATCGGTAGAGAGGCGGCTTGCAGTCCTAATGGACCCAGGATCGAATCCCGGCTGGGGCAGGGAACAGTTTAAGGATTTGAATTTCCTAAAAAGCAGACTTTCCTGATCTACCAGATGACCCGCCGACATGTCGTAAAAGTACTCCCGCTAATACCAGTACATCAGTCCTGTATGAGACAGCCCTAGCATGTATTCAATATGGACGGTGGGTGTCAGCGCCGAAGTGATGACATGTGGAGGTGTAGGAGGACTACTGGGCCTTGGGATAGGCCACTTCCCCCCAAGAAATAGGCCCTGAGCCTTTGCCCAGAGTCGGACACATAAAAAAATATATATATTTAAATGGATACCAAAGGTGTATATACTTTGTTAAGTAGACAGTCAGAATATGGTTTGTGCATTTGTAATAATTCATCTTTTGTATATTTTAGTTATAATGATAACTGGTGTTCATTTTTCTAATAAAAAATACTTATTTCTTATAATATCGATAGATTAAATGAGTACCTTCTAACTGCGGAGATGTCAGGAGTGCACTGTACCCGTCCCGCGGGGATAATCGTGCTCCGACTGACTTTTTAAAAATATTTGCCAAAAATCAGTTATTAGTCCTAGAATATTATCATTTTATATGCATATGGCACATACCTTCAGCTTCCTCCTGGGATGTTTGTTGAGCCTTCGTCGAGTACCGTAGGACTTGTGGAGACTTCTGAAGTTGGGTAACGAAGTATCCACTTTACACTTCCCGATACCCTGTAATATGGTTACCACTGCCTGATATTATCACTACAAACACTATTCTATGAATTTCAAGTTGTTTGGAATCCATATTCCAAAAAAAAAAAAAAACACTGTGAAAGCAATGTAAATTACAAGAGCATACGAGCTTTCCACTTGCGCTCATTCCCTGCTAGTATTCTGACGCAGAGCTGTCATTTCACTCACATATTCCTAGTACTTTATACACTTATTTATATATAGAATATTTATCCATAAGTTTCCTGCAGTACTAGTAGTTTATTTTCACTCCAGGCTTTCACTTTCTCGTTCAGTAAACTAGCGTAGAGAGTGAAGCTTTCACTTTCACTGTCATTACTCCAAGTATTTATACTCATATTCTTATATTACTAATTATTTACATTTCTGTTTATATTTTCTATTTCATTTACATTTTTTACATTTCTATTTTATTTACACTATGTTATGCACTGTCACTTGTAGTAATTTATAAAACTATTTTCCGCTGTACAATTATATTTGCATTCACTGCTTTCACTCACTATTTACACATTATTTACATTTCCACTTGCACTGTTTTAGAATTTGGGACACAGAAGCACCCGTGCTGGGGGCTTCGGTCACCATTTTCTCCACCTCCTCATCCCAAGAGTCACCAGAAAGATCATAGTTACTGTCCATCATAATCATTGATAAATTACCCATTTCACGTTCCAGGGCAGAGGCACTTAGCCATTTACCTCTTCCCACACGAGGATTAGTAGGGGTAGAGGTCACAGGGCCCTTTGCAGTGGGCTCAGAAGCGGCGGAAGTGAACGAATCAGACATGGTTTCACCCAGAAAGACGACAGTAACCTGAATGATGTGGCGTATATGGGCAGGGAAGGGTTTACAACGTCAGCGTGGTGACAGCTGCTAATTTATATGCTATGAAATTATTGGCAGGAAATCTAGACAATATAAAATAAATTAGGTAGTTCCAGGTGCATGTAAATATCAACTTAGGCTTCTCCCTTCCTTTCTTATATATACTTTTATTATGAGAATAGGTCATACGGCATATTTCAGGGGGAAATAAACAGGGAAAATTAGCGAACGAGTCACGTGGGGTGTTGCTAGGTGATTATTAGCCCATTCCAGATGCATGACAGTATCAATTACCTTTTCTCTTTCTTTTATATATTATTTTGTATAACAGGACATAGGGCACATTTCAATGGATAAAATGAGTGGAAAAACCCGTCAAGGATTTGCGTAGCGTAGCGCAGCTGGGCAGGTGGGAGGAGAGGTTAATGGAGGGGAGGTAAGGAGGGGAGTCAAGAACATGGGAAAAATAGCTAAACTGTCAACAATGGATGGGAGTACAGATGACATTAGCAGCGCTGACTATAGCTGGACACTGGTAGTACCAAAGAGTATATAGAAAGATAAGAGGGGACAGTTGCGCAAGTCTCTATGCCTATGGTAAAAGTGCAACTCCGGGAACTGTGGCGCCGCTCCACGGCACGCACGGAAACTATGATAGCAGTCTTTCGTGCTGACTCACACCACACCAGTGTATAAGGCAAATGTTAGCACTTACGCTGGTTGTAACAATATCTTAAGTTCCATTATAGTCTATATATATAAAACGATGCACTAATTTGGAAATCTTACTAAATATTCTGCAGGAAAAAATTAGTAAATAAATACAAATGAGTGGTGCTCGTGACGTCACTGACAGCTCATACCTCTCGACTTGATACACTGGCCTCTTACTGTGGTTTACATCTTCATTTAAAACACCTGGCACGAAATCAAGTGTCATTCAAAAGGTTGAGACTTAGGGAGTAAATAAATGAGATATGTCAGGCCAATCTATTAAGAAATTGAAACTCTCCATTGCAAATAAATGATAACAACACTGTGTCTGGAGCAGCATTAGTATGATTTTAAGAAAATATCTGTTCTGTTTGCACGTACAGCTATGAGTGCAGACAGAGGCAGCATAAATATGTTCCCCAGTTTTACATTCTAACTTAACCTAACCCATCCTTCTAACCTAACTTAACCAAACCTTACTTAACCTAACTTAACCTAACCTATCCTTCTAACCTAACTTAACCAAACCTTACTTAACCTAACCTATCCTAACTAACCTAACCTAACCTATCCTTCTAACCTAACTTAACCTAACCTATCCTTAACTAACCTAACCTATCCTTGGGAACATAGGGATGACCCCCAGAGAGAGAGAGAGAGAGAGAGAGAATGATAAAGAAGAGAGAGAAATGGAGGGTTACCAGTATATTATCAGAAAAGATATAAATAATAGTGATGAATATATACCGGTAGTTGAAGATTATCTCTTCGCTCAAATTATTCTGTTAAATACTTCAACCTCTCCATATTAACAATCATGGAATAATGATAAAGTCAATGTTAATATTAATCAAAGCACTTTTGTTGCATATGAGGAATTATTGTACCAACAATGTATTTTTTTACAATAGAAAAAAGTAACTGCAACTTTTTGGAGGAGGGTGTAATGCCAAACCTTATAAATGTATATACAGGGTTGGTGGCTTTAAACTAACCAAGCATTTTTTTTTTTTTTTTGGTACTAAATCTCCCTCTCTCTCTCTCTCTCTCTCTCTCTCTCTCTCTCTCTCTCTCTCTCTCTCCTACGATTGAATTTTAAAAAATTTTCAATTGCAAAAGTAAAAGAGGTCTTCCATGTTTTACTGAACCTTAACTTAGTGATTAGAAAGCATGTGAGACAAGTGTAGCTGACTGATAAAAGTTGATATAAGCATGGGAGACAAGTGTATTTGGCTGATAAAAGCATGGGAGACAAATGTAGCTGGCTGATAAAAGCATGGGAGACAAATGTAGCTGGCTGATAAAAGCATGTGAGACAAATGTAGCTGGCTGATAAAAGCATGTGAGACAAATGTAGCTGGCTGATAAAAGCATGGGAGACAAATGTAGCTGGCTGATAAAAGCATGGGAGACAAATGTAGCTGGCTGATAAAAGCATGGGAGACAAATGTAGCTGGCTGATAAAAGCATGTGAGACAAATGTAGCTGGCTGATAAAAGTATGGGAGACAAATGTAGCTGGCTGATAAAAGCATGGGAGACAAATGTAGCTGGCTGATAAAAGCACGTGAGACAAATGTAGCTGGCTGATAAATGCATGTGAGACAAATGTAGCTGGCTGATAAAAGCTGATAAAAACATGTGAAACAAGTGTACCTGGCTGATGAAAGCTTGCTTTTAGACTAAATCAGGAACCGTATTTTCACTTTTTTGTGTCCGAGTTCATGAACTAGTTGTCTTTGAAGTGCTCAGCACAAAAAACACAACTTCTAAGCAGAGACTCGGATGTTCTCCCCAGCAGATCTGCCCTCCTCGAATTCTGGACCCATTTCCTTGACCTCTAAGCTAACAACACTCAGTAACCATAGTAATCTATAGATAAAACACTGAGAAATCACATAGAATAAGAACATAAAGAGCCTGATCCCCTAGAACAATGCTCAGTAACTACTCGTAATGTCTAGATAAATCACGATGAATTAATACCAAAGCAACAATGAAAGAATAACCAACCAGATATACATTTCTGACAATTTCATCAGCGTGAACTTAGTTTAGATGTGATTGTCAATATACACTCATCTTTCTTTGTCCTTTTGGAATCTAAAAAAATATAAGCCCGGCCTGTTTTGCCTAGAATTTCTGCAGTTAATAGCAGCACACAACTGAATACCCGGCATGCTGTTTACATTCTCCAGCTCTGTTTCCGCGCATGCCGCTTGGGGCACCATTGTCACCCAGAGTTACACGGGGATGGAGCGACTGTCCCCTCATATCTTTCTGAATACTCTTTGGTAGTACTGATAGATGATACAAGCCACCACTTGAAAGCCCGGACAAATTCAAAATAACACAGAATCACAAAAGTGATGCCCTGTGGTATGATCCCTTGTGCCCGAGCGCCACTCAAGTGACGCCCCGGGGTTAAGGGGTTAAGAAATGTTATTTAGCTATATATGCACTGAGGTGAGTGCGCATGTGTATGTATATATTTACATTATCTCTATATGTGCAAGTAATGCTTGTATAAATATATTTGTCTGTTAAGTAGATAATATGGTTCAACAGAGTAGGCCACGCTAAATAAACCAATAAAATATGTGTATAACATAATACCAATAAACTCCATAAACATCTAAAAACACTACTAATACTACTACTGCTACTATTAAGTCTGTTAAATGCAGCACATCATAGTATCATTTATTGGGTAACGTTTCAACATGAGAAATAAATTTTTCATTAATGGAAAATTTATCTAGGAACAAATAAACAAACAAATGCCACAGCTTAAATAAAGATAAATCGACAAAACAATTAAAATTCGTGATGAATGAACGAATTGGGTCTTTCATAATGTAAAGAGGCTGTAACATGAATGAAATCATATTTCTCATACCTGTAATGATCCAATCCTAAAATTATTGAAATTTATATTTTTCCTCGACGGCTTTACAGTATTCCCCATATGAATCCCCCCAACTCTGCATGGGTTCATAGGAATGCTTGTTTTTCTTTTCTTTAATGAGTCCTGACTCAGGGCATAGGCTTCACAGCCTGCCCTCAATGCCCAATAGTCCTCCTACATACCATACACCTCTCTACATGTCACCATTTCGGTGCTAACACCCACCGTCCATATTGAATACATGCTAGGACTGTCTCATACAGGACTGGTGTACTGGTATTAACGTGGGTATTTTTACATGTCAGCAGGTCTTCTGGTAGATCAGTAAAGTCTGATTTCATGAAATTCAAATCCCTAAACTGTTCCCTGCCCCAGCGAGGATTTGAACCTGGGTCCGGTAGGGCTTACACATTTAAGAATGTTTAAAGTTGCACCCCTCCTTTTTCCTTTTATACAGTTTCTATGTATTGTGTGTGTGTGTGTGTGTGTGTGTGTGTGTGTGTGTGTGTGTGTTTACCTTACCTAATTGTTCTTACCTAATTTTATCCTTACAGGAATGAGTCAAGCTCGTACTGTCCCGTGTCTTAAACCATTTTTATCGTGCATATCCCTATATTTATGAATTGTTTTAGCACACATTCATTCGGTAGTGCATTCCACTGATCAATTGCTCTATTTAGGAAACAAAATTTCCTTACGTCTTCATCGCCTCTCTTTTTATGCAGTTTTTTTTGCAGTGTCCTCTTACTGATGCATAGGTTATGTAATCATTTATGTCTTTTCTCCTTCCCTGATATGCATTTATATAGCATAATCATGTCTACTCTTTTCCTTCTATCCTGTAGTGTAAGTAGATTCAGTTTTTCTAGTTTTTCTTCGTAGCTTAGATCCCTTAAGCATGGTACCCATCTTGTAGCGGCCCTGTGAACTATTTCAATCTTATCCATGTGTTATTTGAGATGAGGACTCCAGACTGCTGATGCATACTCCAGGGTTGGTCTGATGAATGATGTTATTGTCTTTCTTAGCATGTCTTCGTTTACATGTGTGAATGCTATTCTCATATTTGCAAGCAATGTATGCATCTTCCATACCTTCTCACTGATGCCGTCAGCTGGAGATAGCCAGTTATTGATAATCACACCTAGGTCCTTGTCTCTGATGTGTGTAGGGTTTTACTTTCTAACTTATAATACCAGTCATGTTTTTTTCCACTTTTACCAAACTTAATTACATGACACTTGTCCACATTGGATTCCATTTGCCATGTAGTGTTCCATTCATGAAGTTTATTTAATTCTTCTTGTAGCTCTTTACAAGACTTTGCATTAGTAATTCTCCTTTGTATTTTTGCATCATCAGCGAACATATTTAGACAGCTTTCATTTCCAGTGTTGCTATTTATGTCATTTATATACGCTAATAACATAATTGGTGCCAGCACTGAGCCCTGTGGAACTCAGCTCTTCACTTCCCTCTATGATTTGTAATTTCCCCTCAGTACTGTTCTCATTTCCCTTTTTTTGAGGAAATCTTGCATCCAACAATACAGTTTGCTTTGGATTCCCCCTTGATGGTACAGTTTCCATAAAAGTCTTTCATGCAGTACTCTGTCAAATGCTTTCTTGAGATCTAAATAGATACTGTCCACCCATCCTTCGCTTTTTTGTAATGTTTGTTACTCTATCATAGTAGCTCAACAGATTAGTAACACATGATTTTCCCTTTCTGAAACCAAACTGCCTTTCTCTTATCATATTGTGTTCTTCTAGATGATTTACCCAAACTTTTCTTATCAGCTTTTCTAATACCTTGCTACAACACTGGTTAGTGATACTGGTCGGTAGTTGAGTGTTGTCTATTCCCTTTCTTGAATAAAGGAACAGTGTTTGCTTTTTTCCAAATATTAGATAGTTTACCTTGTCCCAAGGATTTCTTGAATATTAAAGATAATGGTTTACTTAACTCCTTTTGCACATTCAAGTAGTACCCAACATGAAATTTCCTTAGGACCATTTGCTTCTCCTTTGTCTAATTTACTTAACTCCTCCTGGATTTCTTTTTCTGATATGTGTATATCTGGTGATGTGTGGGCATGCATGTTCCATATCATCCCTCTCAAAAAATTTTTGTTCTGTAAAAACTGATTGGAAATTCTTATTTAGTGATTCACAAATCTCTTTCTCTTTTGTAATGATGACCCGCTTATCTGTAATGGATTGTATTTTATTTTTTACTTTGGTTTTGCTTCGGATGTAGCTGTAAAATAGCTTTAGTCGATCACTTCTTTTATTTATGATGTCATCCTCAAACTGTATTTGGATTTCGTTATTCTTGTATAATCGTTTCTTGCCTGTTTATAGTTGTTATACTGTATATTGTGTTTCCCGTATCTATTCCACAACAAGTCTCTCTTTTCTTTTGATTTTTTACATTCTATATTAAACCTTTTCTTTATTTTCTTTTCTGCTTCTTTGTGCTGTGGGATGTACTTTTAGACTTCTATTTCATAAAGTTCACAGAATTTTCTATATATAACATTTAAATCATTTCCTCTAAGCTCCTTTTCCCAATCTATTTATAAGACATATTTCTTTAGGTCGTGGTAGTTTCCCTTTTTATAGTTCAGACTATTTTTGTAACTGTCATTGCTGTTACCTATGTCATATGCAATCCTGAAGTTGCAATTTAATATTGCATGGTCGCTTTTGCTGCATGGAGGGTGATACATTAAATTGTCAATATCGTTTTCTTGCCTAGTAAATATAAGATCTAGCACTGAGGGTACATCGAGTCCTCTTTTTTTAGTGCTTTCCCTTACATGTTGCTTTAAGAAAAACTCCTGCACGATATCCTGGAGCTTTTGGTCCCAGCAGCTTTCCTGGCTTATTATATCTAGAGTATTCCAATATATATTTGTATTAAGATCTCCAGTTGGTATAATTCTTTCCGATTTCTCCTCCATTCTATGTAGTAACGCTCTTAAATTCTGAAGTGTACTCTGCCAGATCCTCATATTCGCCTCTTTCCCATGTGTTTGATCTGTGTGGCATGTATAAATTTGCTACAGTTTCTTTCCCTTCAGATGTATTAATCTCCACTGCAATAAGTTCTACTTGTAAGGGTACATCTAGGTCTATTTCTTTGACTTTTAGATTTTTCTTTGTTAATATTATAATTCCTCGTCCCTTTTTTAAGTTCTTATCTCTTCTCCATATATTGTATTCCTCTAAGTTTAGCCTGTCATTTGATATCCTGGGTGTTAATTTTGTTTCAGTTAGGCACATTATATGTTGTTGATTTTCTCTGATATAATAATTCGTCTCTAATAATTTTGATACCATTCCATGTGCATTTGAGTACATCAACTTAATCATCTTGTTTACATACTTTTCATGACTTGGGTCTACTACCTTCCTCCTTTTTATTCCCTCCTGGTTATGTACCACTTTTGAACCTGCAATCCAATTACTTTAAAAAAAAAAAAAAAAGGATTCTTCTCTTTTGATCTTCCCTCGTTCTTTGTTTTTGTTTCCTTCCTCTTCTCTTTTAGTAATTCCAGTTCCTCTTGAGTGAGGCATCTTTTTATCCATGCATTTTTGAATTCCTCTTTTTCCATTTTTTTTTTTTTTTTTTTTTTTTTTTTTTTTTTTTTAGTATTTCCTCTAAAGTGTTTACACTCTGGAAAGTTACTTTTAGGGGCCTTGATTTAATTCTCTCATATTTCCCTATCCTTTTGTGTTCCTTTTTGTCTTTACTACAGATTTCCTCTTATATTTCTTCAATATGTTCATTACATTTGCCATCTCCTTCTTGTCTCTCGAGATCTTGTTTTTTATTTCTTCCTTCTCTATACCAGTAATTACTATAGATTTGTTGATATGTACTGAATCTCTGACCAATTTGGGATTGTTTTGGATTATTCTTTTCACTTCCTTTTTATTGCTTTCTCTTCAACTCTTGTTTCTAAACCTTTCTTTACTTTCACCATTTCAGCATACGTGGTTTCTACATCATTTTTGTAGCTCTGCATCGCTTCATTCACCTATGTTATCTTCTCAATATCACTGATCTGATCTATCAGATTGCTTACTCATCTAATTGTCCCTGTATCATTTTGAACTCCTCCATGGTACTCTCGCGGTTGACTACTGTACTTGCCATTTCACTGATTTTCCTTTTAAGTGAACCCACTTCAACTGTCAGCTCATCTATTGTTGTCTTTCTTGTTAACTTCCTTTACCAATTTTTCTATTTCCTCCTACTGAATGTGCAACTGCTTCTTAATTATTTCCATTTCATTCTAAAATGCCATCTCCAGTCTGTTTACCCGTTCAACCAGCTTATTGCACGTCTCCATTTCAACCAGTTCCTGGTAGAAATCATCATCCTGCTTTCTACCTTTATCCCTTTTCTTAGCTCCTTCCAAGCTTGCTTTACTAAAGTAGGTGGCCATCATGTGGTACTAAGAGTATACATTCTACTTACATTCCCTGGCGCAGACAAAGCAATCAGCTGACGCTTGCTGGACACATTCCTGCACTACTTTGTTTATTTTCCTATTTGAACAACAGTCTTACTTAAAACTTCCACTTTTATATTAGGACACCATTTAGTTTAACCTGGTACAAAGCTTGACTCATATAAAGATTCTAATTTAGGTATGGCCAGTTGGCGAGGTTGGCCAAATATGGAACGATTTGATGTGCATTGTGCCTGCCTGGCTCCTCTTGTGTGTGTGTGTGTGTGTGTGTGTGTGTGTGTGTGTGTTAATATTCTTTCCCCTTATTTTTTAAAGGTACCAAATAATTCTATCCCTTTGGTGCAGGAGGAAGGGAAGAGATGGCGGTGCTGGCCCAGAAGTGTGTTAGTGTGCTGGTGCTTGTCTTTGGTGCAGCTACACTCCACACTGACATTATCTCAGCACTCGCCCACTCGACAGCAGTTGTGCCACCAAAGTCTGGATGTGACATTCCCGACAACACTGCTGACCAGCATGGCAAGCAGCCTTCAGCCATGAGAACGAAGAAGAATGTCATCAGTTTTTCAAGTCCTGCACTCACCGTTAATAATTCAGCGGTTTCGCCATTCTCCACCTCACCATCTAAGTACTGTGTGAATTGATTTTTAAAAGCACTTTATGTACGTATGTAATGTACACTTGGTTCCACAGTGGGGTATTATACATAGGCAAGAGTGTGTGGAGGTTGGGGTGGGAGGTTGGGGGACGAGAGGGCAATGCAGCATCGTTTCCCAAGCTGACTGTGGAGAGGTAGGAAGGGGTAGCTGTGTTTTTATGTTTTACCTGGATTCACATTATTTAATGGGTGGACAGTGGCTTTGATTTTCGGAAACGATAAACGCACCATTCATATAATGACATGGGTAAAAACAGACAACAGTTTGCTTCGTGATGAGTCAGTGAAGGTAACTGAATGAAACTAAAAGGAATAAAGTATTAGCATCTAATCTGTAAGACTATGTGACAATGATATTAAGTGAAAGTCCACTAGCTCTGAAGAGAATGCCACTTAGACTGGAACCACAATATAGTATTTACATATATTCCTCTATATGAACGCCTAATATTTATTCAGTACCGGTATATAATCATATATCTTGAATTTGGCTCTCTCTTGTATTCTGTTTTTCTCTTGGAAGGAACAATAATTGCGGGCTTGCGGCCTTTGGTTCCTTCTTCCTCGCATTAAAAAAAAGTTACTCTAATAGACAGAACCGTACTATATTTACTGCATCCTGTCTTCTAAAATTGCAAATGTCCAATTAATAATGGGCCGAATCTAGCATTTTGGAATGTAGGAGGAACGAAGGGTGCAAGGCTACTGCAAGATAGAATTACGACTTTCATTCATTTATACAAATCAAAATTTATTTTACCTGTTTTACTTGCAGAAGTACAGTAACACTGGCAAGTATATAATCCTAGTCAATGGAGCATGAAATCACTATCCAAAACTACTTATAAGTAAAAATTTATCTGCTGAACGGGAGGAAGCTGTAGAGCCACCTCCCCCCCCTCCACATCAGTTTCGTGCCCGAAACAAATTCACGATGTTAAGTTTACATGATGATACAGCATTACAAGCCCTCCATGTTTGAATAATTATCAATCCGGTTCCTGAAATAGGAAGGGCCTGGCCGCAGGCAAAAATCATCTAAACTGTGCATGCGCCAGAGAGTCTCGTCACTGACTGGCCCATGTTTTCTCTTAGCTGGCGCATGTAAACAGAACGATTGAACAGCTAAAAAGTGCAAAGACAAAAATACGTGACTGTCCCACAAGTACGACTGTTGACCCACAATTGAGGTGCAGCATTTGTGATAAAACTGTCTCTACAGTTAATATTGAAAGGGTAAATTTCCAGAACTACACCCAACTCACTTTGAAGCTTTACTTTATCTTTCTTTAATGTTTTCTAATGTGATTAGTTCAAAGCTGACATTCATTTCTGTCAGAAATGATAAAAATATTACTTTTACTAACCTAACCTAACCTTAAGTAACCTATTGTAGGAGACATCCAAATACACAAGAATATATCATAGAATGACTTAAAAGCATACATCAATATAAGCCTATAGGGTAAAACCTCATATTCCGCAGATTAGACACTAAAACCAGATTAACAAAAACAAGCCCCAGCTGCTGTAGAATAAGCTAGGCTAAGAGAAACGTGCATAAGGTGTTTAGCCTAAGACAATTTTTGTCGCCAAGAAAAAAATATATATTTACTTCTAAGCCAATCTGACAACTCAAGTCCAAACCTGTCCTTTGCAACATGATTATCAAATTCGTTCATAAATCGTCGATTACTAAAGGAAATATATTTTCAAGCTTCCAAAGCTGTGTGTGAATGACAGACAGTACAATAATATTATAATAACCAACCGATCTAAAGCTGTGACAAGCAAAAGGTGCAAAATTGTTAGTTTCTGATATTGTATTTGTTTAAAATTCTGTTGTTTACATCTGCCAGCTGAGAGAAAACATGGGCCAATCAGCGACGAGACTCAGGCGCATGCGCAATTTAGATGATTTTTGCCTGCGGCCAGACCCTTCCCTGAAATGGCTGTCCTCATGAACCTGTACGTAGATCATAGCATGTTTCTCACTTTTTATTTTCCATATGATCTGCGAAGGAATATTACGATATTAAGCTCATTTCATAGAAGCGAAGATAATCATATTTTCGCTTACTTCACTTGCATTTTATTGTTACAACATGGATGTTAATACTTGTAATACTCGGCTGAATGCTATACTTTCCTTTGTCGTTACATTATAATGCCACCTGAGAGTATGAGGACAGTGTATTAATCTTGCATTTCAATATTATGTTTCTGGATATACCATTTTACATCAAGTATATCATACGTGTAGAAAATAAAGAAATCCAACGTAACAGCCACTTTATCTGCATTTATTATTTCTGAACACATTTAGTCCACACTTCCCAGTGGGGATAAGTAACCTGTCCAGCCACTTTCACATGCAGTGATAGCCTACAGCTGCTCAAGGATGCCGCTACATATTTGAGTATGTGGCTGTTACCAGAACAATTTCCACTGGATGCTGGTGTGCTCCTTACTTTAGCGACGACATCCAAACCCGAGCAGGCTCCCTGGTGTTTACTGTACTCCCGTAGAGCAGTGATTCCCATACTTTGTGGAGCAGCACTCTAGTGTGCCGCCTTAATATCCTTAGTGTGCCGCAAAATTTGTTAAATATGTGAATCTGTTCAATCATTACACACTAGTGTGCTGCCGTAATATCCTTAGTGTGCCGCAAAATTTGTTAAAGATGTGAATCTGTACAATCAAACTATTGTAAATTGCCAATTCTTCTTATCTACAGATAGTCTATGAGACTCATGAATGAGTTCTTGCTTGGGCAGTCATCAGCTCAAAATTCCCTTGCTTTGCGTATATTATTGATTGATTATTAACCCTTGGATTGCGAGCCAAAACTCAGGTGGGGTCGCGTCGCATTGTGAGCCACAGCACATACTGTTCTGGCTATGCATCACCGCTAACTATTCCATCCCTACGCAGATTTACACATGGCACTATGCAAATACTGGGAAAGATTTGTTTTCTTTTCATCAGATGATGCCCTGGATGTTGATCTTCAGTTTTATAATAAACCCTATTTTTTTTTTTTTTTTCATTTTTTCACTATTCCCACACGTAAACTTACCCGTGGCCCTATGCAAAGACAAATTTTTTTTTTTTTTCCACCAGATGATGCCCTCGATGTTTAACTTCAAGTTTGTAATAAATGAAAACTAAAAATAAAAATCCTTCATTTATTGCTCACCACGGGGTGGGATAAAAAAAGGTAACTGCACAATCCACGGATTAAATGTAACAAAACACTGGCAGCACAACTGCCAGGATCATATGCCACTGGACAGCTAGGTAAAAGATGCAGCCAATAAAAAAAGGCACATACTCAGAACAAAGTTAATATTCTTTACCAGATATAAAATACTAAAATAAAAACAGAATAATTTATTAAGTATCAATTACCTATAAAATTGGAAGGAAGGTTGCCTCATGAAGAAATCTAAAAACACCAGTAAAATCGCCATAGCCTCCTCCAAGCATCGAGGACAGACAGAAGGCACCATCCGTCCCTTTATACCTATCGAGGAATCTCTGAAGTAGGTCTCCCAGACTCGGACACGTGACCAGCAAGTGACGAACAGAAAGGAGAACAAGGTAATTATTACATTACAGCACAGTCCCACAACATATCAGAATCCCATGCATAAACCGTGAGAGCCCAATGTGAAGCTGGGCAAAAGCCACCTCCAATCGCCGTGGCATGGAGGGGAGAACTCTCGGCACAATCACTGTCTGAAAAATTTATTTTAAATTATGAGCAACAATATCCCACTGTGTCCACCAACAAGTACGACTGCTTCAAGGAAAAAGTCATATCAGAAACGGAATCTGGGTAGTTGGTAATGGGCCATGGAGAAGACGCAGCTTTGGCTAATGTATCCAGCCTCTCATAGCCCTCCACATTAACAAGCGCAGAAACCCAAATGAAGTTCACACGACGGCCAAGGCGAAAAAGCCACTCTAAAATTGATAAACTCAGTACCAACACAGCACTGCTGGAGTCGTTAAAAATCACAAAAAGCAGATTGGGGAGAGTAGAAATGATTTGAAGAGCGTATAAAATCGCAGTCATTTCCTCCTTTATACTGAAGCAATGCTGAAGGCAACCGGCCCGACTGAAGGAAGGGAAGATGACAACAAAGCTTACACCAGCATCGGTTCCGTCAGTATAAACAGGGACAGAGCTCTCATGAGGCATGTTCTAAAAAACAGAGAGAGGGACCCCTGAGAGAGAAGTGAGTTCTTTTACCAGTAACGGACCTACAGAATGTGACACAAGAGAGTAGCCAAAAACCCACCCTCTGGATCCGATGTGGACACTCTACCAGTCTTGGAACAGAGAGGGCTAACATAACAGAAAGGACCCTGTAATAAAAGGGCCTTGGGAAGCTAAGACGAGTGTCATAAACATAAGATCGAGAATCTTGGGAAACATGGCACAAGGAAAAACGTCTGGAAGGCGGTGAAGATGATACCAACACATCATCAATGATTAGCGATGTAAATCTAAAGGGAAGACATCAGCATCCACCAACAAACTCAAAATTGGGAAGGACCTGAATGCCCCAGTTGCCAGATGTATATCAACATGATGCTCTGAATCCAGCATCTGGAGACGGGCATCCGTTGTAGAGGAGTAGATCTCGCACCCATATTTATGTTTAGGAAGGATAAGGGACCTATGCAAGAGGAGGAGGAGGGTCTGACGTTCAGCACCTCAAGAGGGATGAGCCAAAACCCTGAGTACACCCAAAGTTTTAATACAAGCTGCCTTAACAGAACGTATATGAGGAACCCAAATAAGTCGTCTATCAAACAGAAGACTCAGAAACCAATTCTCTTCCACGCAGGATATTCTCCGACCACAGAGGTACAAGATTGGTCTGGGTGAACCCCACGACGATGACAAAAGTGCATATCACTGTCTTTGCTAAAGAAAAATGGAAACCACGAGACAGCCCACACAGAAGTTCTGTTAAGTGCCAACTGTAACTTCTCTTCTATCAAAGGCATTCCAGATGCAATAATGGAAACTGAGAGGCCATCTACATATAGTGAGCCTTGCACACCATCAGGAAGTACACTGATTACACTGTTGGTGGCCACAGCAAAGAGATTAACACTGAGGATCTTCCCCTGTGGTGCCCCATCTTCAAGTGGACGGGCATGTGCATGGGCATTAGAAAGCACTCCTTCCACCTGGACCCATAAAAAATGATTAAATAAAAACTGCTGCATAAAAACAGGTTAGTGTCCACAAAGATCAAACTCATGAAGGGAAAGTAGAATGCTAAGATGCCAGGCTATCTCGTATACTTTCTCCAGATCAAAGAAGACTGTGACTTGGTGTTGGTTTGTGGAGAAAGCCTCACCGACAGAAGATTCCAAGGACAGTAGCGCATTAGAAGTAGGTCACAGTTTACGAAAGCCATACTGGACAACGGATAGGAAGTTACCTCTCATCAGAAACCTTAAAGGTGACCAATGAGTATCTTTTCCAAGACCTTACACATACAAGAAGTAAGAGAAATGGGCCAATAATTCGTCGCCTATAGGTAGTCCTTACCTGGCTTGGAGATGGGGATAACTACAGCAACACCCCAACAAGTCATAAACTTACCAGTGCACCAGATCTTATTAAATAATGACAACAAAAAACAAAAGGAACTCATCAGACAGGTGTTGTAAAAAGGCAGTAGGAATACTGTCACAGCTAGGAGAGGTATCATGGCACTGCAACAGAGCCGCCTGGATATCAGCAAGAGAAAAAGGGACAGTATATGAACTCTCGCCCAGAAGAGGCATTTTGATACCACGAGACTCTTGGCGCCGACGGTGGCAAGCCAAAGGCGAATCTAAATCCTTCTGAGACACGCTGACAAAATGATCAACAAGCAACTTTTTAACAGTAATAAAACAGGAGGGGAGGGAACTGTAAATTTTCCTGAAATTTTCCTTACCCGGTTCCACACCAGAGTGAGGGAAGTCCTCCAATTGATGGAGGAAACATAACTCTTCCAGGATGTACGCATGGCCTTCATTAAAACCTGCCTCACATGAGCTTGTGCCCTCGGATGCTCCACCAAATACCGAGGATCCCCACAGTGACGATGACGTTGAGAAAAGGCAACTCATTTGGCTCTCACTGCGACTCATTTGGCTCTCACCGCGAAACAGAACTCTGGGTTCCACCAAAGATCAAGACGTTTTGTAAACTGATCCCTCATTCATGGAATAGATAACACTGGTCGACAGCCAAAATGGTTCTCACTTATTCTTACCTGTTTATAACTAACTTGTTACTCCCAATTTCTAAACTGACTCTAATATTTGGCTATCACGTAACCTTGACGTGCTCAATCATAAGTGAGGGAAAATTCCGTGAAACATGCAAATTCGTCAAATAAGTGTCAATAAGTCTATGTTTTGTTACAAAAATAATATACTTTTTAACTTATATACTAAGCACAAACCAATATATATATACACACACACAAAACATCATTACATGACCTTTGTACATTAGAAGTGCCTCAGCATTTTGTGTTTGTAGGAGTAATTACTCTCACGCTGTAAAGTTCAACAATAGTCACCCATTATGCTTGGATTGAATCTACCTTGATATCGGCTCTCCACCATGACAATTTTGTGGTGAAACCTTTCGCCACGTTCATCACTGACATTGCCAAGAATAAATAGAAAGAAGTCCAAATGAGAATGGAAGAATATCTTGAGTGACATACGGACACCAGGTGCACAGTAATTCTTCAACATTTTGTCCACAAGCTCCTCATAATTCGATGCTTGAAAATTTCCTGGGTAATTTTTTTTAAGAACCATGAAGCTCTCCCAAGCAGCCCTTTCCAGCTCAGATAAGCTCTTTACAAAATCTTGATCATTGAATATAAGATGAATTTGAGGGACTGTTGAAAAAAAAAAAAAAAACTGCCTTTACTTTGGCCTCGGATACAATGCTTTGGAACTTCATATATCAAGCAGTGGAAACCCTCACCATCTTGATCCATGGCCATCACAAAGTTCTTCATCAAACCAAGTTTCAAATGAAGTGGAAGCAAGAATACTTTCACCGGGTCAACAAGAGGTTTGTTAGGACAGTTGAATCTTCCAATCATATCTTTCCATCACACTGGGGTTTCCTTTTTGTGTGTAATGCTTAGCTTCTGCTCTGCGGTCCCATGAACAGAGAACACACATGTGCTTTATGTAACCTTGCTAAACTCCTAGAAGCAAGCATCTCACGTTCAGGTCCTGAGAGATACTCCACTGATGTATTTTGTAGCCAGTAGCGGTCAACAGAGTACTCATAGTTTCATAACATTCATTCATTCCATGGGCATGCACCACTGGAACAAAAGGAAGCTCATTTCCATTATGGAGAAGGACTACCTTCAGTGCATTCTTCCCAGAATGTATGAACAACCGCCATTTCCTTTTTGATAAGGACGAGACCTACAAACGTGTTGCGTTAACGATACAACATCATAACAGTAACAAATCATGTTATCCATTTTCAAGTACATTGAGAGCTTTTCATGTCTATAATCGAATGTGGTGGTACGAACTCCATCTCGTAGCATGGGCCATTGCTTGGCTCGAGCTCCTTGGAAATCATTTTTCTCCTTGGGGGTGTTGAGGTCTCTTAGGTCATGCAGCTCTACCTGACTGATGGGGTGTGGCTCCTTGCTCTCTGAATCTTCTTGAAAGTCGACATCCATGCAACACTCCTCACTAGATTCTGATTCATTTGTGGTACTTAATGGAAGATCTGGAACTGGAAACTCAGGGTGCTTGCCTTAGAGAAGGTATGGTAACATACCTGATCTTGGACCTAGTTTTCACTGAATTCCCTTTGGTGCTAGGGAGGCAAAAGTAGCAGTTAGGACAGTGATCATTTGGTTTGCATCAAACCACTGGTACAGCAAAAGGCATACCTGATGGCCATTTCATGGGCCGGATACTCAAAACGTTTAACGGTGCCTTTTGTGCCAATGGTGCCATTACACATTGCCTTTTCAAGACGTCGGCTTGTCACGGCCATATTGGAAAACATGGCTCGTTAGCGCCTTATGGGACAGGCAGGGTCGGGGGAGCCCTAGCGATCAAAAGGCGCCTTTCCTGGACAACAACAAGTCGTGGATGATGTGTGTGGTGCTCCTCGCTCGTATTTAGATGAATTACTGCCTCATTACCTTATTTGGAGTGGAATGGTTTGCGTGAAAAGTAGTTACTGGGTAACAAGATATCATATTCTAGTAATAATGACATAACAGGGGATTATGTGTGGTATGTGGATGTAGTTAACTCGGCAGCAGAGGCACATACTATTTAATGCTATTTTTTCAATACATTTAGCCATAATTCATGCTGCACCAACGTGTGTCTAATGTTACAGTTGTTTCCTCAGTGTATATAGGTATATATATTCAGCAGTGTATTAACAATTCATTGTGATTTCTTTTGGATCAGTCACTCCTAGCGTAAGCCTAACCCACCAGCTTCAGCTAGAGTATTGCAGTACTTCAGTTCATAGTATTTGGATATATTCACTTTACACCCTAATAGTTACTGATCTGAAGTAAGTCAGGTTGCCTATTTGCAGGTAAATTTTATATTCCAGGGAATGTGTGGAAAATGTAATTTTATGAAAACCCTAGTCATTTTGTGAAATAGATTTTAACTTTGGTTGGGTTGATTATGATTATACCAGTATAAATGAAGGTTGTAGTTAGGTGAGGTTAAATTTCAATATTTATGTAGGGTTAGGTTAGGTTAGGTAATGTTAATTATAGGTTTGATGTGTATAGGTTTGTTTAATAAGTTTTATGGTAAGTTGCACAAAGCATAATCTAAGTTAATCTGATCTAATCCAACCTGACTTTAAATGAAATCTAACCAAAATCATCCTGGTCTAAACATCCTTTTCACATAATGACTAGTGATTTTACAAAATGACTATTTTCACCGATTTCCTGTAACATTATAGGTTATAACCTACTGTTTATGGTTGCTGTGGTTGCTAAGTGATTACTGTGAAGCATGTGGTTAGGAATGAAGATTATGGCAGTCTAACTTTGGCTTGGCTAGCACTTTTTTTTTTTTTTTTTTTTTGGTCAGTCACCTTTACCCAATAATATCCCTTGAGCATTAAACCAAATCCTCATTGTGTTAAGGGTATGGCACCTAACCTGGAGGTGTAAAGACCCACTTCAGTAACAGGCAACAGTGGAAAATCCACCCACGACGGGTTTCCCCACAATTACTCTTTGAATACGGTAGGTTAAATTTGGGTAGCCAAGGTTATGATAGGTTAAGCCAGTTTAGGATATTGGTAGGTTATATTAAAGTTTGTTCAAAACTACAAATTTATCCCCTCAGATTTCCTCCTGTTATAGGCTACCAACTGAACTCAACCTATCTATCTATTGCCAGACACCATAATCTCTTAAAGGGTGGCCATTTGACACTGAGTTAGTTGTTTTACAGGGAGGGGCACCAACCCTCCACCATCCCACTTGTTGAGACCTAAATCAATTATGACAGGAAAGATATAGCTTTATGGGAATGTTGTGCATGAGTCATATCTGCTTCTGTAGTTGGGCCTATATGCTACAAGACAGACAAAATCAAGGAAAATTTGGCTTGAAACTGAAATGCAGTATTGCTGGTGTTTCTCCCATCTTTTACCTAATTTCTCTTCCTGGGATAGCAGCTGCTGTTCCACCAGTAGGTCTAGGAAATGAAATAGCAACTACGGTACTTTTCTTGCTTAGAGAAGAGGAATACTGGCCAGACAAATACCTTGGTATTTATAATTGTTTCAGGGGATTTATTTAACCAGTGATTTCATGAAATCCCTAGGGAATTCATGAAATTAGTAAAAATTAGTTTGGCCCAATTAGGGTTAGGATAATTTAGGCTGCGGTTAGGTTAGGCTAGGATAAAGAAGGCTAAGTTTAGGTTCGTTAGGTTAACTTGGGTTGTGGTTAGGTTAGGATGGGATAATCGAGATTAAGGTTAGTCAGGTAAGGTTAGGTTAAATTTAATATAGAAAGATGGTAAGTTAATTGTTCATCTAAACCTAACCTAACTAACCTAAACTCTACCTAGATTGTCCGAGCCTAACCTAACCGCAGTCTAAATTAACCTAACCTTTATTAACCCATCCTAATTAAAACTAATTTCACGAATTCCTAGTGGATTTCATAAAATCACAGGTTACATAAAGTCCCTGTTTTATATATATATAATGTGTGCACTAAATATTTAAGGAAGGTGTTAATGAAGGTACTATAATTATACACATGAATAGACCGTATCTTTATTTTGTGCAGTGAGTTGTATGTCTCTCATAAAACTTTGAAGTTAGTGCGACTGAATCCCAGCTTATGTTTATTCACCATTCCCACACACTATCACTACGAAAACGAATGTCAGGACTACTGCGCTGCACCCTTACTTCATGTTTTGTTTACGTTCGTCGGCTGAGAGGAAATGCTGCTTTGCGATTGGCAGACACTTCCTAAGAGTATTTTTATAGCAGACACTTCCTAAGAGTATTTTTATAAAGCTGCTGTGATTGGCTGGGGTATCAAACGGCGCATTCTGAGGGAAAGTTGCCTTTCCACGGAAAGGCACACCAACGGCGCCTTTAAAAATGTTTGAGTATGGGAGTCGGGTGTGTCCCCAACGGCGCCTTTGACCTGCCGTACAAAAAGGCGCCGTTCATCAACTGGGGCCGTGGGAAAAGGCTCGTTTTGAGTATCCGGCCCCAGGTGGTTTACACCAAGGTTGCATGCCGTATGGGGCGCCCACTTCTTGTCTTGATTACGAATGGGACATTTGAAGTAATGTTTGTAAGCACTTTTAACATTCCTCGTAATTCGTCTCTTCAGGCTTTCAGATGTAAAGAACCCACAGATGTAGCAAAAAAGAATCTGATACATTAGTACTTTTGCGGTGCTTCATTGCTTGCCAACACAGATCAAGGCACTGTTACGGTAAAGAAAATCTGAAACGTAATAATAGCAAATATAAGATTGCCATTGCATACATTAGTGTCCAATATATATATATATATATATATATATAATCTTAATGGTGGGAAAATTTTACCCGCCTTTCGGCTGTGGCTGATTCACTATGAGTAGGTAAATATCTTGTGGTTCAGGTACTTAACTGAAGCTGATATAACCGCCACAATTACTAGCTGAATGCAAATTTGCAGGGTATATCTATATGATTGGAGTCGAGTCGGATTTTCCAAAACACAAGCAGGTTTTCCTATGGTATGATGGTTCTCGAACATTGGACGTGCTGCCGAAAATTGGATATCATATTCGAAAGTTACAGTTTCATGTTGCTTAGAATCACCTAAAAATATACTAGAACCATGACACTTAAAAAATTTTGTCGACCAGTGTAATAGGGCCACTGAGTACAACACGTCAGTAAAATAAGACATCAATAAGACAACCAAACTCACTGACAGAAAGAGCAATGGAACTTAATTCCATAAAAAGTGGCCTGTCAGCCTAATCCAGAAGCCAGTGAGAAGAAGAGGCTGAGGTCTACCTGCACTAGCAGTTAAGAGTAATGGAAAATGGTCGCTGCCATCCAGGTCTGGCAACACATCCCACTTAAAAAACAAAAAAAAATCAGCTGAGCACAAAAACAAATCAATGGCGGTAAAAGTTAAAGTCTGGCTATGAAAATAAGTCATCTTATTGGAGTTTATAGCACCCACCTCATCTTTCACTAAGGAAGCCGGCATATCACTCGAGGATTGGCCTGACTCTCACACCATAGTGGATGATGACCATTCACATCTAGTAACAGGAAAGGAGAAGGAAGGTTATGAATAAGATACTCTAGATCTGCCCTTTCGACAGTAGCACTAGAAAGAAGATACAGACTGTATTCTTACGATGTAAAAACATCTGGATAGCGACAGCCTCCACAGGAGTGATCACCAGACCAGTGTAAGGAATAACCTTTCGAAGAAAGATGGCAGCACCTCCATGGCGACTTTGGCCTGGCACAGGATCAGAATAAAAGGCATGATAACCAGAAGGAACAGCATCACCACATCAGTACATGTACTCGAATATAGAAAATTGTGCAACAAGATGGCACAGTTCCTCATAGTCAGCACGTAAACCTTGACAATTCCACTGAATGATAAAACCCATAGTGGATAGAGGATCAGGATAAGGTGCGGGACTGTACAACTCTTGACAAGTGAGCGAGTTTAGGCTGATGCTTAGGAAGGGTTCTAGAAGGAGAATACCCAGCACCAGGAACCCATACCCTATGCCGAACATCCGAAGACAAACGTGAGGACGAAGAAGAAAGTTTTACAACAATCCTCCTCTGAGTCGGAACAATAGTTTGCTTGGAAGGAGGCTTGGAGGCCACCCTGGGTGATGAAGAACAGCCAGTGCCACCACCAGAAGCCCCAGAATTAGAAGCAGAGTCCCCAGGACGAGAACCTGTTAGGATAATAGGCTATGCAGCAGAACTGAAGTACCGTTGGTCTGTGCATCACTATCCCTAGGTTGGGGCTGGAACACAGGCAAACTAATAGCCTCCGCCTGGCTAGAACCCAGAGCCTCCAGATCAGAGAGAACATTAAAGGGGTCGACACAAGATTCCACATCAGAGACCTTAGGTGGAGGGCCTTCAGTCTCAGAGTACTCCGAAGAATCACGGTGACGTTTGACAGGTACAAATGGAGCTTCTGGCATGCTGGGCACGTTAGGACAAGGAGATATGTCAACGTTGATATTCCCCACCATCATGGGAGGTGAGTAAACCCTCAGCCACTGAAGTGGGGGTGGAAACGTCGAATTAGAGGATGGGGAAACATAAGTCTCAAAAACAGTACTAACCTGGGGGACAGCATCTGACAAATCACCAGTCAGAGATGTGGGCACTGGAATGGGTCAGTACTTCCAAGACATCGAACTGTGCACGGGTGCTCCAGAACGGAGAGAAACATAAGTAACCCCAGGCTGAAAGAAGTGAGTTTGCACCGTCCTATTTACTTCAGGAAGTGAAACCTTCTCATGTATCTGAATGGACAAAATATCCTTATCGAGGCAGTAATGATGACAGTTTCTGAATATACAACACGAGGACCCCACAGTGATAGCATTTGAGAGGTCCTGGACAGTCAGTGGTATAACTTCGTCCACCAGAGGGGACACAGACACCAGGAAGGCCAGCCTGTGCACGGCAACAAAGTCGACTAACATTTTCATACCCCTGACAGTGGAAACATCTTTCTAGGGTTGGCATCTCAGGAAATAATAGCCAAGCCATTTTCACAAACGTAAGCAGTATTAACTTGTTATATGTCAGGAACAAGGTCAGACAGAATTGCATCCACTTTCCTACCTCTGCACCCCCTCTCCCGTGCCACACGGGCATTTGGTAGCATTCATTATCTGACTCACAGTGTCATATTGCAAAACTTTCGTCTATTAGAATTCGTTTATTCCCAGAACTGCTTCTCTTTGGAACCCGCTTCCCCAGATTAGTTTCCCCCAAATTTCAACCCACAGCAGTTAAGTCCAACAGGTACAGATATCTTAACTTAATTGGACACCTGTAATTTGGTTTATGGATTTTATATATATTTTTTTTTCCATGCTCTGTTTTTCTGTTTAAAAAAAAAAAAAAAAAAAAAAAAAAAAAAAACACTACAGGTAGGCTAGTGGGATGGTGAGGCTAGAGTCTTCTGCTAACCCTCAACAAACCCAAACACGAACATCTCACATAATAATACCGTATATGAACGCTATACCAGAACACCATGTTTTGAAAATAGTGTCCATAAATACCAGGCAACCATTATAGGTAGGCCGGTGATAGGGTGAGTCTTTCACTGACCCTCAACACTTCCAGCCACTAACACGTGACATACACTATATATCAGCACCATACAAGAACACTGTATTCTGAAAAGTGTCCTTAATAACCAGATTGCCACTGTGGGTAGGTTGATAAGATGAAGCTTGTGTCTTTTACTGGCCCGTAACATAATCAACGACTAACACCCCGTATACAGCCATATATCAGCACGACACCAGAACATCTTATTGTGAAAACTGCATTCTTAATTCTCAGATAACAAGTATAGGTAGCTGGTGATCTGGTGAGACTAGAGTATTCTAATGACCCTCCTGGTAGCCACTCGCCTGGCGGCGGGCAGCAAAAAAAACTAAGCACACTGACCTCTCTCATAAATGTTAAATCGCTGCATTCACTGTGTTACAGTGGGACTGTTGGACTCTTGGGAAAAAATTCCACAATATAGCTATTTTGCTATCTATACGCAGGCCAGACATTATTTGTTTACAGGAGATGCACGTGGTGGATCACCCTGATCCTCCACGATTCAAGCACTACTATTCATATAGAAGATATGATGGTCGTGGAGTCGCCATATACGAGTACACCCACAAGTCACACCCACAAACGGAGGTGGTTCTAAATTCTACTCTGGATGCTGTCGTGTGCAGAGTAAAATTTAATAGCACGTATCTGTATATTTGCTCTATCTACTGTCCTCCCCGTGGTCCCATTGATAGTGATGCTTTCACTTCACTAGCCCATTGACTTCTGAGTAATAAATTAATTTTAGGTGATTTTAACACCTAACACTATCAGTGGGGAAGCTTGAAGAGTGATGGCAGGGGGGGACCTCATAGTACAGTCAAACCTCTGTCTTCTACAATGGTAGGGCGACTCATGTAGACGACCGCACTGGCAACATGTCATGTATAGACTGTCCTTGTTATCTCCCACTATACACACTAACATATCTTGGGACCTGTATTACGACTTGATGGGTAGTGGTCGCTTTCCTATCCGTCTTTCTTATGAACGTGACGATTCTCGGCCTTGTCCACCAGCTAAATTTAACCAGAAAGTAAATTGTGGGTACTACTCACGGGTCGCCAATCTTGATACATCAGGAGATAACACTGATGAGAAAGTTGCACACCTTCAGACTTCCATTATACATGCAGCTATGGTTGCCATTACCAAGACATCTACAATTCCAAACAAGTGTAGAGTTTCATAGTGGACACCAGATTGCCGACAAGCACTCACTAAGCACAAAAGAAGATAAAAGATTTTTGAGAAAGAATCAACAGAATCACACTTTATTGCCTACAGAGCAGCTAAGGCTGAGGCAAGGAGGACAATTAAAATGGCAAAACGGAACAACTGGCATAGTTTTGTGTCCACGGTGAATCACACCACACCCCTAAGTCAGGTCTGGTTCACCATAAAAGTACTTAACAACAGGTACACCCGGTACCCACTAATGTTTAATAATATTCAGATTAATCCTGCATCATCCTTGAACATGCTTGGGGTTTCATTTACTCGGGACTTATCTTGGAAAGATCATATTGCATCTCTTGTAAAATCTGCTTCCAAGAGATTGGGTGTGCTAAGCCGACTCCGCTCTTTCTTTACCCCTGCACAATTGTTGACTCTATACAGGGGTTTTATCCGCCCCTGTGTGGAGTACAACTCTCATGTGTGGGGAGGCTCCCCACATACAGCTCTTCTCAATAGGGTGGAGTCAAAGGCTTTTCGTCTCATTAACTCTCCTCCTCTTACTGACTCCCTTCAACCTCTGTCTCTTCGCCGCACTGTTGCATCTTTATCTCTTTTCTATCGCTACTTTAATGGTCACTGCTCCTCTGAACTGTCTGCTTGCATTCCTCCACCTCTACGACGGGCGCGTAGCACCCGTCTGGCAGCAAACTCTCATCCCTTTTCTGTCCAACTCTCTAATGCAAGAGTTAACCGTTACTCCCAGTCTTTCATTCATGCAACAGGTCAGCTCTGGAACTGTCTCCCTCTGTCTGTATTTCCTCCTGCCTATGATCTCCAGTCTTTCAAACGCAGTGTGTCCAGGCATCTCAAAATGATCGGATCTTGAATTTGGCTCTCTATTGTATTTTGTTTTTCTCTTGGAGGGAACTGTTACTGCGGGCTCATGGCCTTTGGTTCCTTCTTCCTCGCATAAAAAAAAAAAAAAAAAAAAAAAACAATCACCACACTTGAGGTGGCCGAGAATGTCATTGACGATCCCGTGGACATTGCCAATACTATTGCCGACAATTTTGGCCTAGTAAGCAGCTCGGCCAACTATGATCCTCGTTTTCTCCACAATAAGCGTACGGCTAAGCTGCAGAACTTAGACTTTGTCAAAGACAGAGATACCAGCTACAACTCCAAATTTACATTAGATGAACTTCTCCTTGCCCTAAAATCCTGTAAAGGCTCCAGTCCCGGTCCATCCACCAATATGTATGGCATGATTCAGCATCTTACTCAGGCCAACCTGAATAAGCTATTAGCGGGGTACAGTGAGATTTGGGATTCTTACATGTTCCCAAATTCATGGTACTACACACATGTCATACCGATACCTCGCCGGGGCAGTCACCTCATGAGTCTCAGTTCGTTTTGACCTATTGTGCTGTCTGACTGTCTATGTAAGGTCTTTGAACATATTGTTAATAATAGGTTACTTTTAGTTGTGGAGTTGAAGTGTGTGTTAAATGATCAACAGAGTGGATTCTGTAAATACAGGTCCACTCTGGATCATTTAGTTCACCTGGGGCTTGCATAGCCGAGGCTTTTGCCAATTGTGAACTCAAGGCGAAACGGAATACTACATAAACTCTATGCTTATGGTTTAAGAAGTAATTTGCCGATTTTCCTTCGAACTTCCTTACTGATAGAACATTTTCTGTCAGGTTACCATGTAACATAACATTGGATATATTTATCCAGGAGAACGGGGCACCAAAAGGAAGTGTCCTTAGCCCTGCTTTATTTAAAGTTGCCATTAATGACATTCTGTTGTCAGCTTCTGTCCTCAGGACTCTTAGATACTCACTCCATGCTGATGATTGTGCAATGTGGCACTCTTCCCACAATGCACAATTCTCGGCACAGCAGATTCAATTGTCACTTGAATCTCTTCAGTGTTGGGCCTTGGAGTTGGGATTTAAATTTTCCATCCCCTAGTGTTTTGGTGTTGTTATTACCTGTTAACATAACGTACCTCCTTTGCATTTAATTTTAGATAATGAGCTGAGACCTTTTAGAAATTCAGTAAGATTTCTTGGTCTGCATTTTGACAGTAGGTTCAGTCAGGGAACACACATTCATCATTTGCTTACTTCTTGTAGTAAAAAAGTTAACGTCCTTAAGTTTCTTTCTGATAAATCTTGGGGAGCAGACAGAACGTCTTTACTGATGGTGTATAAGTCCCTGATCCATTCTAAGCTTGACTTTGGCTCACAAATGTATGGGTCGGCATCAGATGCTGCCCTCCATAGAGTTTATGTGCATCAGAACGTGTGCTTGCATATATGTCATCAAGCCTTTTAGTGTACTCGTGTGGAGAGGTTGGAAGTGGAGGTTAATGTGCCTCCCTTCCATCTACAATGTGACCATCTGTTATTTTCTTATGGTATCACCATCCACAATAAATGCTCACTTGGCCTCCTGACCTGTCGGGTCCTCCTACAGTGGGAATACCTGCTGTATGTGGCCCTCAGGCCAGTGGCTGTGAGGCTTCACTTCCTCTGTGAAGTGTTGGGGTACAACCTTTCTAATGGGGATCAGATTTTAAAATAAAAAATTGTGCCCAGGGAGTCACTTGTTACCATATTCAACGCTGACTGGCTCCTCATCGCTAAGTCCACGGCGCCAAAAGTGGAGGTACAACATTTGTTCTGGGTGATCCTCATTAAACATTTAGCATCATTCCACTTGTACACTGATGGCTATAAGTTGGATGAATGTGCGGGTGTGAGTGTGTGGTCTACAGAACGCTGCATCCATTTTCGCTTGCCCCCCCATACTTTTGTATTCACTGCCCAATTACTGTATATGCCGTAGATCAATCTATAGACTTGGCTTTGCACTCAACATTTTTTCGGACTCTAAGCCTGCCCTTCAGGCCATTCATTCATGTAGGACTGATTCACATGAGCTCTTGGGCCGCATTATCAATAAATTGCACACAGGTGCTAAATTCTTCTCTTTGATCTGGGTGCCTGGTTATTGCGGTATTTACGGCAATGAGTAGACTGACGTACTAGCTAAACCGGCTGTAGAACTCGAGGAAACTTGGGACATTCATCATGAGCTACAGTCTAGTCTCTCTTTTGGAAAGAAATCAATTACTCTTCAGTGGCAAAGTCAGTGGACCGACCTGGCAATTCTATCTATCTCTCTATTGCCAGACGCCTCAATCCCGTTTGGGGTGGCCACAAACAAATCGCCTCCAAGTCGCCCTGTCCCCCGCCATTTCACTGCCCTGCTCCCAACTCACACCTCCCTCTTTCATATACCTCTCCACCCCATCCCTCCATCTCATCCTCGGCCTCCCCCTCCCTCTTCCCCCCTCCACCTCACTTACATACACTCTCTTCGTCAGTCTTTCACCCTCCATCCTCTCCACATGGCCAAACCACCTCAGTGTGTTCCTCATAACGCTTCCTATCACATCCACATCCACACCACAACGCTCCTTTATATCCTCATTCGTCAGCCTGTCTCTCCATGTGACTCCACAGGCTCCTCTTAAATAACTCATTTCCACTGCTCTCACTCTTGACTTGTGTCCTTCCAACAACGTCCAAGCTTCACTTCCATACGTTAGAGTTGGTATCACAATACTGTCATGTAGTAACTTTTTCACTTCCATGCTCACTTCCCTGTTTCTTATCACTGCTTTCAAAGATCCAGCAACCTTTCTTCCCTGCTGTACCCTTTCAAGCACTTCACCCTCCAAACCTCCATCCTTACTCATCACACTACCCAAGTACTTAAACGTACTCAAATTTTCCAATTCCTCACCATCCAACCTCGCTGTACATTCACTGACTTCACATCTCTCAAAGACCATCACTTTACTCTTCCCTACATTCACCTTTAGATTCCGTTTCTTACACACTCTCCCAAACTCATCCACCAAGCCTTGCAGCTCCCCTTCGTCTTCACTCAACAACACAGTATCATCTGCAAGGAGTTTCCAAACACTATCCTCTCTCACCAGGGCCACTCCAACATCCACAACCCTACCTTGTACCTCTTTTATTACCCCATCCATGTACAGATTGAACAACCATGGACACATGACACATCCCTGTTTCAACCCAACTTTCAAAGAGAAAAATTCACTTAGTTCACCATCCACACGCACTGCAGCCTTCGCACCATCGTACATACTCTTCACAGCATTCAACAACTTCCCATCTACTCCATATATTCTTAACACTTTCCACAATCCTTGTCTATCCACCCTGTCATATGCTTTCTCCAAATCCATGAAAGCCGCATACAACTTCTTTCCCTTCTCTAGAAACTTTTCCACTAAAGATCTAAGAATGAATATCTGATCTACACAACCTCTTCCCTTCCTAAAGCCTCCCTGTTCTTCTTCAACTAATTTCTCTGCTCTTTCTCTAACTCTGTCAATAAGTATCCTACCATACACTTTTCGTATTATACTAAGAAGACAAATGCCCCTATGATTACCACACACTTCTTTTTCCCCTTTTCCTTTGTACAAGGGAATAATTATACCTGACTTCCAATCCTCCGGGACTCTACCTTCCTCCCAGGCCAATTTCATCAGTCAAAAAGAACCATATGTGACTGGTCCGTTTCTCCCGTGGAAGCAGGCAGGAGGAGGCCGTATTAGCTCACCTTCACATGAATTCCACCTTAATGACATATGTTACCATGCATTAACAGACAGTTTCCAAAACCATGTACCACCTGTGAAGCAGTGTTATCTATTAGTCACCTCCTTTTGTAATGCAGTAGGTATGCTGGGGAGCATACTTGTCTGGCTGCCTACTGTAGGACAAATGCGCTCCCTTTCACACTTGATTCAGTCTTGGGTGATGAGGACTTTGGTGTGACTAATAAACTGATGACCTTCCTGAAAAAAACCAGATTGCTCAGAGAGTTTATGAACTTGAATGTGGCTTACTTATTGTATATAACTCTAGTTTTATATTTTTTTCACTTATTTTTATTTTGTATATAGGTATATGGTTTTTGTATATGTGTATATACGTCAATACACTTCTATATTTGTGAATTGCAGGAGGAGGTTTCATTTATATAAATGTGTATGTTTTTTCTTTTGTTCTGGACTATAAGTTCATTGTTGTTCCACTTTATGTATTTTTTACCTAAATTTGATATGTATTTGATTATATCGTAGTAGTACAAGTGGAAGTATTTGTCATTGTATCATCCATGCAGTATTCTGATGTATTCTTCATTACTTACACTATTGTGTGTCATAATCATGTATAATAATATTGGTATGAAGTAGGTGCAAATATTTCATATCATTATTCAGGCTTTCATGATTATCGATTCTTGCCGGCCTAATGCCCCTTCAGGGTGATGGCCATTTGTACCAAAAAAAAAAAAAAAAAAAAAAAAACTTTCGACCAAGAAATCTGAATATTTTGAATATTTTGAGAAACTCCCACTAAGTTCTGGCATCCTTCCTCTGACTCAGTGGGAAGTGATCTCATCTTCAGAAATTTTCATTTTAAAATTGGGTTTTTGTACAGCCATATCAAGCGCTGAAGTGCAACTTCAGTGCTCCTACACACATCATGTATAGCTTTGGGGAAAATTTACACAGAAATACCATTTATTTTTGGTAGATAATTCGCCAACTAAATACTTTTTTTTCCTTTTTTTTTCCTTCTGGCTTTTTTTTTAGTCTCAGCTGTATACACATTGCGGCCAGAGGCATGAGAGAGAGAGAGAGACAGGGTGTGTTGCTCAGTTCTCTGAAACCTGACAACATTGATAGTCGTTTTCGACTATGTTTTTAACCTTTGGGCTCTATTAGCTCTTAAACTTATAAAGCTATAGAAAAAAAAAAAAAAAAAAAAGGTACCACTGGAATGCCCATAAAATTTTCGATAAGCTCTCCAAACTGAATATTCGTATAATGATATGTGTGGTGTACAGAGCTTGCAAAACATCCAGGAAATTGGTACAATAGGAAACTTAGATTTTCATCAAAATAAAAAAAAAATCACTAATATTCTTCTAATACAAATATCATAGAACGTACTAGAGAATCAATAAAGCATCTCTTTATGATTAGTTTGCCACATAGCAAGCCAAATTCTATGCATTACTTTTAGGAACCTTCTAATTTCTTATAGCTAAATAATACATTTTTAACCAAAAAATCTATATAAATATCTAATAAAATGAATTAGATGCATCTTATACACAAACAATCCCTCATGTACGTTAATAACTGATGTAAATTGCAGCCTTCTAGCCCTCGTACTTAAGAAGCAAGACGTTGAAGGAGACGATAGCCTTAAGTGGAAGCTTCCTTATTGAGGCTACACAATAAGAGTAAGAAATTAGTTATTATAATTAATAACATTACTACTACTACTACTACTACTAGAGTACAACGATTATTATTATTAAGCTTCCCCATATAAATGGTGAAGCTCATTGCTTTCGTAAATATTATTATTTTTCTTTGCACTTTTTCTCTTAGATCTTAATTATATTATGCAGGAATTACCCAAGGGTAACCTAACTACTTATACCACATATAATTGACCTTGACCTATTTTTGAAGGTCATGTACTCATGTACATGCACAGTACATGCTACACTTTTACAAAATTGAAAAAATTAATCATGACAAACTACATAGCCATGGAGTCCCCAGGGAGGAGGGGACCATAAATGCCCCCACCGTCCGCCCCTCTCCCGGTGACGGCTCGAGCTGCCTGGAACCACTGTCTGACTTACTTCTTCACTTCTGCAACATTCATGGCCTTTCCTCCAACTTTCTCTCTGTTGAGCACCACCTCTCCTTCTCTAAACCTCACCTTCTTTTCCTAGCTGAGACTCAGCTATCTGAGGCAACTGACAGCAAATCCTTTTCTGTATCTTCCTACTTCCTCTATACTTATTTCAAAGCCAAAGGTGGTTGTTGTGTATATATACGCAACGACTCATCTTGCTCTCGTGTTCCTTAACTCGATTCTTCTGAATTCTCTACACTCTGGCTTCGGCTCTCCTGTCATTCTCTGTTTACTTACAGTATCTCCTAATTCTACTAGCAAAAATTCTTTGACTATCTTACTTCTACGATGGAACACATTCTATCCATTTCTCGTTTCTCTGAAATCTCCATTCTAGGAGATTTCAATGTTCACCACCACCTTTGGCTCTCCTATCCTTTCACTGATCCACCTGGTGAACAAGCCTACACCTTTTCTATCCTTAATGACCTAGAGCAGCTTGTACAGCACTCTACCTGTATCCCTGACCGTCTTGGGGAGACCTCCAACATACTTGACCTCTTCCTTAAACTAATCCTTCTGCTTACACTGTTAATCTTTTCTCTGCATTGGGCTCCTCCGATCACAACCTTATTACCTTAACCTGTCCTATTGCTCTGGTACAGCTTGTGGACCTTCCAAAGAAACGTCGTTTGTGGCACTTTGGAGCTGCAGATTTGGAGACCCTCAGGCAGTACCTCTTTGATTTTCCCTGGAATGATTATTGCTTCCATGGCTGGGAGCCATCTGAGTGTGCCTTGCGCATTACAGAGGTTAGTGTCTCGGACATGGAAGCATACATTCCTTTCTCATATCCTGTGACTGATGCTAGAAAGCCTTGGTTTAATCACACTTGTTCTAAAGCTATCCACAACAGGGAGAGGGCCTACAAAAGGTACCGGAGCCAATCCACCACTGAATCACATCTTTTATACGTTTCTGCCCGGAATTATGCTAAGTTTGTTCTTCTCTCTGCTAAAAATAATTTCATCCATACTAAATGCTCTCAACCCTCGAACTCGAATTCTTGCTGCTCCTTCTGGCATCATGCCAAAAACCTTTCTAACAACTTTACCTCGTCATCCTTCCCTCCTCTTTTCTACTCTGATGGCTCTGTAGCTATTTCTTCTACCGATAAAGCAGATCTCTTCGCTCAGACTTTCTCCTCCAATTCCACCTTAGACGATTCCAGTGCTGTTCCTCCATCACTTCCCCCCTCTGACTTTCTCTTGGCTGACATCAAATTTTCTTCAGCTGATGTATTTTCTGCCATCACAGGCCTCAATACTAATAAGGCATATGGGCCTGATGGAGTCCCTCCTGTTGTTCTCAAGAACTGTGCTTCTGTGCTTACACCCTTCCTAGGCAAACTCATTTGCCTTTGTCTATTAACTTGTACCTTTCCGTCTTCTGGAAGTTTGCTCTCATTCAGCCAGTCCCAAAGAAGGGTGACCATTCCCAACCCTTTAACTATCGTCCAATTGCTTTAACATCCTGTATCTCAAAAGTTTTCGAGTCAATTCTTAATAGAAAAACTTAAAAGCATCTTTCCTATCACAATCTTCTTTCTGATCGTTAGTATGGGTTCCATCAGGGACGCTTACCTACCTTTTAGACTCCTGGTCATCCTCCTTTTGGGACCTTGGCGAAAGCTTTGCCATTGCACTTGACCTCTCAAAGGCTTTCGATCGAGTCTGGCATAAATCTTTAATTTCCAAACTGCCCTCTTACGGTTTCTATCCTTCTGTCTCTGCCTTCTTCTACAGCTTCCTTTCTGTTCGTTGTATAACCACCATCGTAGACATCCTTTGTTCTCCTAGATCTATCAACAGTGGTGTTCCTCAGGGCTCAGTCCTATCACCAACTCTCTTCCTTTTATTCATCAGTGACCTCCTAAGCTGTATATCCGACCTTATCCAATCATACGCTGATGACTCGAACCTTCATCTTTCCATTCATTTCCCGCAATGACCAGCTCAGCAGTAACTTCAACAAACAAGGGATGAGGCTATGGCACACCTAATGTCTGACTTGGCTCATATCTCTGACTGGGGTAAAAATAATCTTGTTGTTTTTAATGCATCAAAGACTCAGTTCTTACACCTATCAACCTGACAAAATCTTCCACAGGTATACCCACTAATGTTTAATAATATTCAGCTTAATCTTGCATCATCCTTGAACATGCTTGGGGTTTCGTTTACTCGGGACTTATCTTGGAAAGATTATATTACATCTCTTGTAAAATCTGCTTCCAAGAGATTAGGTGTGCTAAGCCGACTAACCCTGCACAATTGTTGACTCTATACATGGGTTTAATCTGCTCCTGTGTGAAGTATAACTCTTGTGTGTGGGGAGGCTCCCCACACATGAGAGTTGTACTCCACACAGCGGTAGGCTGCCCCGCCCTGGGAAGTACTATGGCCAATGTAACGGGGGACTCAAGGAATAGCCTGGATTCCCTATTCTCTCTTAGGCCTTGGTGGCTGGTTACACATCTTTCTGCCTCAAACAACAGAGGGCATCAGGCTGCCCTGTTTACAGAATACTCACATCCACATTATATCAAATTGCCTTAACCCCTTAACCGCGGGGCATCACTTTCGTGACTCTTGGGAGCAAGAGATCATATCGCGGGGCGACACTTTTGTGATTCTGTGTTATTTTGAATTCCCCCGGGCTTTGAAGTGGTGGCTTGTATCATCTATCAGTACTGCCAATGTTGAACACTAGTCAGCACTCCTAATCTCATCTGTACTCCCATCCATTGTTGACAATTTAGCCATTTCTCCCCGTTCTTGACTCCCCTCCCTACCTCCCCTCCATTACCCTATCCTCTCGCCTGCCCGGCCGTGCTACGCTAAATAAATCTTCCCTAGAATTTTTCACTGATTTCATCCATTGAAATAAGCCCTATGCCCTATTCTTATACCAAATAATATATACAAGAGAGAAATAAGGTAATTGAGAGTGCCATACACCTAGACTTGGCTAATTATCACCTGACAACACCTCATGTGCACTCGTTCGTTAATTTTCGCTGTTTATTTCCCCTTGAATTATGCCGTATAATCTATTTTCGTAATAAAAATATATATAAGAAAGGAAGGGAGAAGCCTAAGTGATATTTACATTCACCTGGAACTACCTAATTATTGCAGGCCACCACACTGTATTCTACGCTAAGTAAACCTTCCCTGGAATTTTCCACTGATTTCATCCATTGAAATAAGCCCTATGCCCTATTCTTATACCAAATAATATATACAAAAAAGAAATAAGGTAATTGATAGTGCCATACACCTGGTATTGGCTAATTATCACCTGACAACACCTCACATGCACTCGTTCGCTAATTTTTGCTGTTTATTTCCCCTTGAAATATGCCATATAATCTATTCTCGTACTAAAAATATATACAAGGAGTGAAGGGAGAAGCCTAAGTGATATTTACATTCACCTGGAACTACCTAATTTATAATGTATTGTCTATATATTAGCAGCTGTCAAGAGGCTGACGTTGGCAGTAATGCATTTCCCTAGGTAGGCCACCCCGGCCCACCCCTATCAGTTCACTGTCATCTTCCAATGTGAAGGTACGTCTGTTTGCTCCTGCTAACTTCAGCCACTTTTTACCCCCATGCAAAGGGCCCTGTGACCTTTACTCCCTACTAAACCTCGTGTGGAAAGAGGTAAAGGGCTGACAATGGATAGAGAGTGACTATTATCTTTTTATTGAGTAAAACAGTGCAAGTGGAATTGTAATTAAAGTGTAAATAACGTGTAAACAGCAAGAAAGCAATGAATGTAAATATAAGTGAACAGTGGAAAATAGTTTTATAAGTTACTTCAAGTGACAGTGCATAACACAGTGTAAAGAATATAGAAATGTAAATAATGTAAATAAAGTAGAGAACGTAAATAGAAATGTAAATGAGTGGTATTATAAGAATACGAGTATATATACTAGGAGTAATGAAAGTGAAAGTTTCACTCTAGCATGTATGATTACTTTGAGTTATGACAGTGAAGGTGAAAGTGACATTCATTCTCAATGCTAGTATACAGGACGAGAAACTGAATGCTACGTATTTTACTGAAAGAAATTGAATCCCTACAGTGACAATAAAGTACTATTACTGAAGGAAACTTATGGATAAAGACTGTTGATATAAATAAGTGTTATATAGTAACAGAAATATAAACTGTGAGTGTTTTTATGAATAACAGACAACACTAGCGGTGAACGATCGGAAGTGGGATGGTAATACGCCCTCGTAATTTTCATTGCTTTCACGGTGTTTTTTTGGGGGGAGTATGGATTCCAAACTATTTGAGAATCATAGATTAGTGTTTTTAGTGATAATATCAGGCTGTGGTAATCATATTAAGAGGTGTCAGGAAGTGTAAAGTGGAGACTTCGTTACCCAACTTCAGAGGTCTCCATAAGTCCTACGGTACTTGACGAAGGCTCAACAAACACCCAAGGAGCAAGCTGAAGGTATGAGCCATAAGTATATGTGATTTTAATATTCTAGGACTAATAACTGATTTTTGTCAAATATTTTGAGAGAGTCTGTCGGAGCGCGAATATGCCCGCGAGAGCCGCAAGTCAAAGCAAAACAAGCCCGCGGTGTAAGGGTTAAACCAACTATCCTCTCTCCATAAAACACTGATTTTGTCACTACATATCATATACATTCCACAACACATCCCTGCTCTCCCCCCCATAAAGAGAACCATGGCTGCTGCTATACTTAGCAGTGCGGTGGTTTCTCAGGTGACCACCGCTGGCAGGGCTGGGTCGTCTGCACAGGGTCCTCCCGGTCGTCATCAAGCGACTGTGCCACCTCCGGTGTTGCAGCACCCTAAATCTGCTCGTCAGTGCAGAAAATTTTTCTTTTGCAGTATTATGGGACTTCACTCCAACATCAACTGTGTTCAAAATTTCCTCCAGTTTGAATCCCCTGATTTGCTATTTTTGACAGACACACAAGTAAGCTCTACCTCTGATATAGCTAGATTTAATATTCCTGGTTATATCTTGATTCAAAATTTCAGACCCAAAGGAGGCGTATGTTGCCCTGCTAAATCAGAAATTACCCTGGAGGAAATACCTAAATTTAACTGTCCTTATTTCGATTATTCCATATACAAATTAAATTCTTTTGGTAAGAGTAAGTATTTCTGTTGTGTTTATCGTTCCCCTAATGTCCCTCCAGAGCCGAGCTTATTTGACTCTCTGTCTTCACAACTATGTGTCCTCAACATTAATACTGCATCAGAAATTACTATTCTGGGTGATTTTAATGTCCATAATGCTGAATGGCTCATTTATTCAGCCAGAACTGATGACTCTGGTCTTGCATGTGAGCTATTTGCAGACTCACTTCATCTCACCCAGTTAGTCAGTCAACCCTCCCCAGTACCAATCAACCCTGATCAAAATTCCCACCAATTGGACTTGTTTTTAATAACCAATTCAGATAATTATAATGTTGAAGTGAAGTTCCCCCTTGGATCCTCTGATCTTTGTCTGATTTAAGCCACCAGTTAAACACCTCCCACACCCTCAAGCTCTGAACATGTTGTGGTGACTGAATGGCACTACGACAGGGCAGACTGGGAGGGACTCCAAAATTTTTTCATGGATGTTCCTTGGACCTCCTTTTTCTCCTAAGATGCAAATTCCACATTAGGCCACATACAGGAATTCATGAAAGTCGGCATGGAAACATTCATTCCCCATCATAGTTACAGAAAAAGAGGGAATCCTCCTAAATGGTTTGACCATAATTGTGCTAGAGTAATATAACATAAAACAGTAGCCTATAACACTTATACAAGAACCAAAACCAAAGAAGCCTTTAACTATTATAGAAATATTAGAAACCATGCCAAAACTATTATCAGTCTTTCTAAATCAAACTTTCTACATAGACAAGCTAACAAACTTCTAAACAACCCAAATGATATCAAAATATTCTGATCAACCCTTAATTCATTCAAAACTAACTTCACTACCACGTCTTTCATTCCACTGTTACAGTCTCCCAATGGAAATCTAGTAAATGACCCACGTGGAAAAGCCAACCTTCTTGTTGACATTTTTTCAACAAACTCAACCCTAAATACAGAAAATCACAGCAATCCTGTACTTGATTTTGATTCCCCTCAAGTACCTCCTTTCATGATTCACACCAGATACGTACAAGCTGTATTACAGAATCTCTCAGTAGACAAAGCTACTGGTCCAGATGAAATTCCTTCAGTAGTACTTAAAAATTGCTCCTCAGTGTTGGCTTCTTTATTGGCAAAATTTCTCCGCTTATGCATCCATACCTCAAGTTTGCCAGACTCTTGGAAAGAAGCAAATATCCATCCTGTTCCTAAAAAGGGGGCAACTTCTGATCCATCAAACTACAGATCAATTGCAATAACTTCCGTTCTCGGTAAAGTTTTTGAGACACTAATTAGCAAACATATAGTCAAGCATCTAGAAATCAATATATTATTTAATGATCGGTAGTATGGATTTAGACAAGAACGTTCAACTGCAGACATTCTTTGCCTTCTTACCCATCAGATTAAGAAAACAATAGACCAGCATGGTGAAACACACACAATAGCACTTGCTATATCAAAAGCATTTGACAGAGTATGGCACCGGGCCTTATTGTCTAAGATGTAATACTATGGCCTTGCATCTCTGGTTTCTCTAATTTCTTCTTACCTTCATAATAGAAAAATACTGGTCATGGTAGATGGAATTTATTATCTGTTTCATTCCATAAATGCTGGCGTACCTCAGGGATCATGCTGGCTTACCTCAGGGATCAGTTTTGGCCCCAACCCTTTTTCTCATTCGTATAAACGACCTCCTATCTGTCACCCACAACCCAATACACTCTTATGCTGATGACTTGAACCTTCATAGTTCTTTCACATTTAGTACCTCCTTTACACAATTTTATAATATGAATTCCCCAATAAACAGAAATTTCTCTGAACTAGACCTTTCTAAACTTAATCAATGAGGACAAACAAATCTGGTCTCATTTAATGCTCAGAAAACTAAATACATTAATTTCTCGAACAGAAAGAATTCCTCAGACTCTCACATAATTTTAAATGATGTCAGTATTCCCATATCCACTACAATTGATATCTTAACCCGCCCCGTCCCGGCCACTTTTCGACCACTGGTACCCCCCAATCCCGGGCAATTTTCGACCTTTTTTTTTTTTGCTAAAACTTTCGCTTTTGGTGAGAAACATCGAAAATTCATAGAGAAATCGGTCACCTGAGGTTTAAAATACTCACTACAGGTAGGAGAGCCTCCTTACTTTACTGGGTTTTCTATCAGGCTGGCACCAAAGAAAACGAGTTCTATGGGAGGATAACTGTTTCACACCACTCATAAACGGTATTTATTTATTTACTGTTACGAATTTATATGTAGTACAAAAGTATATTGGTTTTCAAGCAGTAATATAGGCATTATAAGCATTGTTTCACTCACTAATACCTGACCTTTTTTTGCCACATTACCTGATCATCATTTCTAACTGTTTCTTCCTCTAATGCTATGTAAAGTTTGTCCTCCACATTGTCATTGATTGGGGAATCACTCTGGCCCTGAATTTCGTACCGTGGCATGACATGGCTATACTGGCCAGGTCACTGATAACAGGTGAATTGCTGAGAAAAGGGCATGCAGGGGGGGGAGGAGGTCATGCTGGGTAAGGCATTGTCTCTGCCTGGCATCTTGTTGAGGCAGGTGTCCCGTGTATACGTACCAAAAATGACTCGCGAAAATTGAAAATTGTGGAAATTATGAACCTTGCAATTGCAGGACGTTGAAGTACGTCCTCGGGATTAGCTGTGACAAAACGTGAGGACGTGGAAGTACGTCCTCGGGACGGCACGGGTTAAGTGTTACTCTAAATCTCAACCTAAGCTGGACAGCTAATGTTAAATCCCTTGCTAAAATGCTTATAAAAAATTGGGACTTATGTACAGAGTTCGTGAATTCTTCATTGACGAGCAGATGGCCACAATATACAAAAGTCATGTGCTTTCTCAGATCAAATACTGTTCACCACTGTGAAGTGGGTGTGGAGCGGTTGCAATGAGGCAGTTTGACAAAATTCAAAATTAAGCCATTAGATTAATCAATAATCCTGCCATTACGCAGGATCTTCCTTCATTATCAGTATGTAGAGATATTGCTTCTTTAGCATTATTTTAACGATATTTTAACCGCAAATGCTCTGGCGAATTGGCTTCAATTAGAGGCTTCATCAAACCTTGTTTCAGAGGTTTGGCACCAGGTGGTCTAGCGTTGCCCAGCCTTAATTAAATATTTTTGCGGGGTTTTAAAGACCTGTGAAATTGTACCTAATACTAAGTTTATAATAATGCTGCTATTTATAAGAATCTTTTTTCCTATTCGATCTAGTGCATATATATATATATATATATATATATATATATATATATATATATATATTGTTACGGAACAGCGAAAGATAATGTACACTTTAATTGAGAATACTAAAAATCACTACTGTCCCGTCAAGTTCCAGGTTCAAAACAAAAGAGTTAGGTAAAATTACAAGTTAAAGTTTAATGCTCAAACTAACAACAAAACATTCAGGACTGATAAGCATAATGTAATGGCAAAAAACAGGTTAAATAATTATATGGTTAACTGCAATAGCCTCTATTAACACGAAATTAGCAAGAGTAAATTTACCTAAGTCAGCCCTGATAAAATGAAAATACACTGGGTAATGCTCAGTTAATGCAAGATAAATTATTATAGATATAAACTATTATGAACAATGGCTAACAACAAGAACCTCACATGAATTACAAAAACCTCACCAGGCCCACAAATCAACAACCTATGCTATACAGTACAAGAACAAAATGCAATAACACTTATACTCAAATTACACAGCTGCTAGATGGTTGGAGACTTCCTGAGCACTCACAATAATAACTGTACAGGGGAGGACAGAGATGTGAACAAAATGAGGAGCAGTTCTAAGTGGCAATAATGTAGAGACTGAGCTCATTATATAGGGGCCGGCAGAGCTTGATACAACTTGTAAGAAGGACGCGCAAATGAAGCCATGGGGACAAAGAGTTGACAATCCTGCTCTGAACAACAGAAAGGACGACTTACTCTACTATAACGGTAGAAGGGTGGACTGAGGTAGAACACGCTCGTGATCAAACATGCAGCATACTGTGCGTTAAAAATTACACAAAGGATGATGAAATCATAGGCTATGTAACACCTCCCCACAAAGAAAAAAGAAATTTACAAAGGAAATTTCTTATTACTCTAGAACAATCTGTCTAAAGTCTAGATAAGCAATCTGCAATAACATTTTCTTTCCCCTTGACATGTTGTATGTCTAGTGAATACTCCTGAAGAAGTAGACTCCATCTTGTCAATCTCTGATTTTTATCTTTAAACTTACTAAGGAATTTTAGTGGGTTATGATCGGTATAAATGACTATGGGGTTAAAACCAGAACACAAATAAAATGAAAAATGCTGTAAACCCAAAATCAAGGCCAAAAGCTCTTTCTCAATAGTTGAGTAGTTCTTTTGAGGTGGAGTGAACATCTTACTGTAATAAGATACAGGGTGTTCAATACCCTGATCATCCTCTTGCAGCAAAACAGCCCCAGCTCCTGTATCACTTGCATCAACAGCCATCTTAAAAGGCTTAGCAAAATTTGGAGTAGTGAGCACTGGCTGACTTAATAGGATAGCTTTCAGTTTGTTGAAAGAGGATTCACAGTTATCGGTCCAGACAAATTTAACTCCCTTTTTCAGTAGGTCTGTAAGTGGTGATACAAGACTAGAAAAGTTAAGAACAAATCTCCTGTAATAACCTACCATTCCCAAATATCTTTGTAGCTCTTTCCTACTTTTAGGTCTGGGAAGATCACTTATAACCTGAACCTTAGCTGCTGGTGGTGCAACATGTCCATCACCAATTACATACCCAAGGTACTGAACTTTAGCTTGACCAAACTCACACTTTGACAAATTAGCTACAAGATTAGCCTGAACCAAACGCTCAAGAAATTTACTGACATGGCATAGGTGATCTTTCCAGTTGTCACTGAAGATTAATACATCATCAGTATAAACAACACACCCTGCCAAACCCTCTGTTACAACATTCATGAGCTTCTGAAATGTGGCTGGTGCATTCTTCATACCATATGGCATTACAGAACATGCAAAAGTCTTTCCTAGTGTTACAAAACATGAGATCTCCCTAGCACGTTCAGTCATAGGTACTTGCCAGTATCCCTTTAACAAATCAAACTTACTTATGTACCTAGCCTTTCCGATCTTGTCTATGCAATCTTCCACACGAGGGAGAGGATAAGTGTCTGTTTTGGTTATCTGATTAACACGTCTGTAGTCGATGCAAAGCCTCTGTGACCCACCTGGCTTAGGGACTAGAGTGACAGGAGAACTCCACTCGCTCTGACATGGCTCAATCATCTTGTGGTCCAACAGGTAGCCAAGCTCCTTCTGGATGAGAGGAACTTTCACTGGGTTCACACGGTAAGGAGGCAGTTTAATTGGCTTTGCGTCTCCAACATCGACATCATGCATCAACACAGTGGTTCTTCCTGGAGTAGCTCGGAACACTTGCAGGTACTCCTGCAGTAATGCCGAAAACTCCTGCCTTTCCTCGGGAGGTAGATGAGAAAGCTTAGTCTGGAGATCATTCATGATATCAGGATTCTTCCCCAAACTATCACTCAGGCTCATACTGCATGGGAGAGCTTCACTTGCAGACTCGGGTGGAACAGCTACAGTGCAGACTGGATTATTTTCGTCCCGCCTGTGATATAGCTTTAGCATGTTGATGTGACATAGTTGCTTGTTCTTTCTACGATCTGGTGTGGCGATGACATAGTTGACATCACTGAGTTTCTTCTCCACGAAGTAAGGACCACTAAACTTGGCTTGAAGAGGTTGCCCATGAACTGGTAGCAAAATCAAAACCTGATCTCCTGGCTGAAAGTGGCGTAACCTGGACTTCTTATCATACCAAGTCTTCATCTTCTCCTGAGCAGCTCCTAAATTCTCTCTCGCCAGCTGTAAAGCAGTGGACAGCCGTTCTTTGAACTTCATCACATACTCCAGCAGGTTGACGTCATCTTCCTCTGACAGCCAGCATTCCTTGAGTAACTTAAGGGGTCCTCTTACTTCATGGCCAAACAGTAGTTCAAAAGGTGAGAAGCCCAGTGATTCATTTGGAGATTCTCTTACGGCAAATACAACAAATGGAAGACCTTTATCCCAGTCTTTCTGATGTTCCAAACAGTATTTCTTGAGCATCGATTTGAGTGTTTGATGATATCTCTCCAACGCTCCTTGGGTCTGGGGATGGTAAGCTGAAGACGTAATCTGGGTGATGCCCAACTCTTTCAGAGACTACTTGAAAACATTTGACATGAAATTACTTCCCCGGTCTGACTGTACCTCCTTGGGCAGACCAAACTTTGTGAAGAACCCTAGCATTTCATTAACCACGTTCTTTGCTGAGATATTTCTAAGTGGAATGGCTTCAGGATAACGAGTAGCCATATCAATCAGAGTCAACACATAAGAAAATCCTGAAGAAGTCTTAGGAAGAGGGCCCACAATATCCACCAACACACGGGTGAATGGCGCCTCAAAAGCAGGAATGGGAACTAGAGGTGCAACCTTTTCGGTCTGATTACACTCCCCCACAATTTGACAGGTGTGACAAGACTTACAATACCAGGAAACATCCCTGAAGATACTTGGCCAGTAGAAGTGTTTCAAAATGCGTGCCACAGTCTTCCTCACTCCAAGGTGTCCTGCCAAACTGGAATCATGAGCCACTCTAATGATATCCTGCCTACAAACACGAGGGATGACAACTTGATGTACAACCTCCCATTCACAGTCGGCTGATGCTGTTGGGGGTCTCCACTTCCTCATAAGTACTCCTGACTTTATATAATAACAAGTAGAAGCACCAGCTGACTCTTCCTCACTGCAAACAGAGTTAGCTAGACCTTTCAACTCAGGGTCAGCAACGTGCAACTCAACCAACTCTTGACAAGACAAATTATCAACACTACGCGGTACTGCCTCATCTGGTGAGTGGTCCAAATTAGCAAGAAAAGTGTCAGCTAGGATAACATCATCACCATCATTATCCTCTAAATCACCAGTAACTTTAGACCTAGCCCTAGTGACAGCACATGCAGGGAACACATCAGGGACATCACAATCCTGGGCCGCAGCCACTGGCTTACTAGACAACTGAGGAGCTGGACATACTTGACTTCCACCAATATCATTTCCAAGTAAGAAAGTTACACCTGACATTGGGAGTGTCTCAACCAACCCAACCATAACGGAACCATTAACAAAACCAGACTCTAAATTCACTCTGCACAGAGGGACAGAGAAGTAATTATTCCCTACACCTTGTAAAATTACAGTTTCATCAGAGGAATTAACATTAGAGCCTAGAACACTGGTCAGCATAAGGGATTGGCAAGCACCTGTATCACAATATATTTTAACTGATTTCCTGTCATTACTGTCCAGAGGACTGACAAAACCATCAGACAGGAAATTAGCACATGAACTCTTGAGAGTGTCACCCACGTTACTGCTGAAAAGAGGAGCTCCATCATGAGAATTTAAGTTACCCCTCAAAGCAGGTTCAGTTAACTCAGTTAAAGAATTATGGGAACTCTCAAGGGTGGACACTAGACCAATTGACTGAATATTTAAAGACTCCTTTTTGTTCACATCACGCTGTCTCCTGAAACATTTCTCCGTAGTATGACCAAGCTTACTACAATAAGTACATTTACTTTTCTGAAATCTAGAGGTGAAGCTGGTATTTACTTCCTGAGAAACATCATCTTTATTCTCTTTCCTGTTACCTGTACTCTGAGTAGAGGCAGCGTACTTACTCTCAGCTTTCCTTTTTTCTCTAGAATATCTCTTGTGAGTGAGAACATATTCATCAGCTAAATCTGCAGCATCAGACAAATTATCTATTCTTCTCTCATCAAGATATAGGCTTACATCTTTACTAATACACCTCTTGAAGTCCTCCAGCAAAATCATCTGATTAAATTTACCAAAATCAGAATCCACATTCTTAGAATTTAACCACTGCTCTAACAGATCTTCTTTGATTTTTGCATACTCAACATGGGATTGCTTATCTTGCTTGTAAGTTGTCCTAAATTTTTCTCTATAAGCTTCAGGAACAAGCTCATAGGCCTTAAGAATCAAGCTCTTAACTACATCATAATTATCAGATTGATCCTGAGGCAAAGATGCATAAGTTACTTGAGCTTTACCGGTGAGAACAGTTTGAAGGAGTACTGGCCAATACTGTTTGGGCCAATTAAAACCTGTAGCTACCCTCTCAAACAACTGAAAATACTTTGTTAAATCAGATTCATTATAGGAGGGACAAGTTTAACATTTTTAGCCACATCAAAATTATCAGAGCTAGATGATCCAGTTCCACCTTCTTTCATGCGATACTCATGGTCTGCCTGAATCCTGGCAAGTTCAACTTGTGCCTCAGCCTCCTTAGCCTGAGCCTCCTGCAGGGCTAGCTGTAACTTAGCTAATTCAATCTGCGTTTGCTCATTTGGAGGAGTTACATTAAACAAGCTTTCATTAATCATGTCAACAATTTGATCTTTAGAATGATGAGAGCGAACAGCAATTCCCAATTGTTGAGCAACAAGCTTAAGTTCATTCTTTGTTCTGTTCTCTACATCACACACTGTTTGCACATTTGACAAAATATCTTTGGCTTCATCAAGTGTAGTAATAGTAGACATCATGAATAAATCACAGTCACAAAATATCAAGCAATATCCTTATGATAACATCCTGAATATCCTGATAAGAGGTCGCCAAATTTATGTTACGGAACAGCGAAAGATAATGTACACTTTAAGTGAGAATACTAAAAATCACTACTGTCCCGTAAAGTTCCAGGTTCAAAACAAAAGAGTTAGGTAAAATTACAAGTTAAAGTTTAATGCTCAAACTAACAACAAAACATTCAGGACTGATAAGGATAATGTAATGGCAAAAAACAGGTTAAATAATTATATGGTTAACTGCAATAGCCTCTATTAACACGAAATTAGCAAGAGTAAATTTACCTAAGTCAGCCCTGATAAAATGAAAATACACTGGGTAATGCTCAGTTAATGCAAGATAAATTATTACAGATATAAACTATTATGAACAATGGGTAACAACAAGAACCTCACATGAATTACAAAAACCTCACCAGGCCCACAAATCAACAACCTATGCTACACAGTACAAGAACAAAATGCAATAACACTTATACTCAAATTACACAGCTGCTAGATGGTTGGAGACTTCCTGAGCACTCACAATAATAACTGTACAGGGGAGGACAGAGATGTGAACAAAATGAGGAGCAGATCTAAGTGACAATAATGTAGAGACTGAGCTCATTATATAGGGGCCGGCAGAGCTTGATACAACTTGTAAGAAGGACGCGCAAATGAAGCCATGGGGACAAAGAGTTGACAATCCTGCTCTGAACAACAGAAAGGACGACTTACTCTACTATAACAGTAGAAGGGTGGACTGAGGTAGAACACGCTCGTGATCAAACATGCATTAAAAATTACACAAAGGATGATGAAATCATAGGCTATGTAACAATATATATATATATATATATATATATATATATATATATATATATATATATATACCTATAGAGAAATAATAACCAGGCTCTCAGAGAATCTTAGCTTGGGGACTAAAATATTGTAGTTTGTTGTCTATTTACATATATTTGAATAAATCGTGTGCAGTTTGTAAAAGATAACCTTCAGGACTTCTGATGTGTGTATTTTAGCATGCTTTAAAGAAGTAAGCTGTTCCACTGAAGATAATGTACTGAACGAATGCTTAGTTGGTGAATCAGCCATATTAATCCAAACAAATGGCAGTGCGGTACGACACAGTAACCAGAGCATAGTACGAGGAGTTGAAGTGTAAACTTACTAACCTGTGCAGTGGAGCCAGGGAAACATTTAAAAGAATTATTTATGTTAGAATTTAGTTACTAAGATGATCAAGACATCTAACAGGCCCGTATTGTTATGGAAAGTTATACGTCAGGCAGGGCAGCACATCGAAAGGTGCTGCCGAACCTGCGGCTACATATCTTCTTTCTTTTGTGGATACTAACGAATGACAAATATTATAATCACTGTTATCCTGTTTTATGGATGGTTCTAGTAATATTGCCTAGGTTTTGTCTCTATGTTACGTTTACAGAGATGAGTAAACTGACGAAAGCTGAGTTTACAATATGACACTTATAATACATTATATATAATCAAAAGGCTCCCATATTGTAATTTCTTTGTAGCATATCATGCCAACTGAGTAACTTCATGAGTAAAATCTGTTTTGAAGTGTTTTACTTTGTGTCAAAATTAAAAAGAAATTACGCACTGGCTACTTTTTCAATGCCTACCCCGCATCAGAGCTGGGCGACGGAAACGAACCTAGAGGCAGATTTCTGAAACAGGATCTAGTGAAGTGTCTAATTGTGTCTCCCCTTCACATTTTCTTCCGAAGTACTCGGGCAGCTGAGAGTGCCCATGAACTCACACTCTCTCCCCTGCAATGCAGAACCTTTGCTTATCAAAATTCATTTATCCCCAGAACTACTACTCTCTGGAATTCACCTCCTGGGAGTTGCTTCCTAGAAACATTTAATCCACTTCAATTTAAATCCAGGTGTTATAAATATTTTATGAATGGAGGATGCCTTTAGGCACATGGACTTTTTTTTTTTTCCTTTGTTTTACTTCCCTCCATTCATTGTCTATATAAAAAAATACATCTCTTCTCAATAGGGTGGAGTCAAAGGCTTTTCATCTCATTAACTCTCCTTTTACTGACTCCCTTCAACCTCTGTCTCTTTGCCGTACTGTTGCATCTTTATCTCTTTTCTATCGCTACTTCAATGGTCATTGTTCCTCTGAACTGTCTGCATGCATTGCTTCACCTCTACAATGGGCGTGTAGCACCTGTCTAGCAGCAAACTCTCATCCCTTTTCTGTTCAACTCTCTAATGCAAGAGTTAACCGTTACACCCAATCCTTCATTTATGCAACAGGTCAACTCTGGAACTGTCTCCCTCTGTCTGTATTTCCTGCTTCCTATGATTTCCAGTCTTTCAAACGCAGTGTGTCCAGGCATCTCAAAATGATCAGATCTTGAATTTGGCTTTCTCTTGTAGCCTATTTTGTTTTTTTTATTGGAAGGAACAATAATTGCGAGCTCGTGGCCATTGGTTCTTTCTTCCTCACATTAAAAAAAAATTGGTGCAAAAAGTGCATATTGGAAATTTAAGTATCTCAAAAACTAATTGAGACAACTACTTGACTGAAAATCCTGCGATAACAAAGTCTGCTGAAAATTATGGCTGAATATTTTGCCACAGCCTTGGAGAAAGTATCGAATTCAAATCTGCTAAGTGTTTTCTTTGTTGCACATTTTAGAGAACACCGCAAAAACTGTACATTTACGGAAATATAGCTGTGGTCCCTCTTATTATCTGAAAGGAATGTGGAAAGTGGTTACAGTTAACCCTCTCAGGGTCACCCATGCGATTCGCGTTTCACATGGATTGTTCTAAAGGTGTTCAGTCACGTGAATCGCATTTTGAAGCACAAAAAAAATTCACCAAAAATTAAGTTTCTGGCGGATTTGCATCATATTTTGATGTGTTGTAGCAATGGTAAGACATTGGCAACACTGAGCTGCCTCACGGGGTCCAGCATGTAGCAATAAACCTCAGTCTCTTCCAAGCAGCCAGGCAGTGAGGTTGCGTCGCGTGTACTGTCCCTTTAAACTCCTACTAATTCTCCCCCTTCTGACCAAGCCGAAGCCCCTATGGACTCAGTGCGATAAATCCAATATTTGTGAGCATATTTGTATGTGATATTGTCGATGGAATATAGATATATGTCACGAAAAGAAATTGTGTCCTTTATCAATCGTTAGGCTTAGAGGCGATATGCACGTTCACAGTTGCGGGTTTCGCCTCTCGCCCTCCCCAAGGCACTATGGCGTGATTACAAATACGTATATAATGAAGCCAATGCCTAAACTGTATTTTGTGTGAAAGATATTGTGGCTGGCTTGGTGAAATTATGGAACTAGTTAGCGTTATGGACGCCCTGAACCATAGTGTGGAATGGGGCAGGCATCACGTACAGTTTTTATAGTCGGGAAGGGAGAATTAGAGGTGTTTAGGGATGGAATTATTGTGATTCTGATAGTGAAAATGCGTATGGAATTGTGTGAAATATACATTAAACATGCTGTGGGTGTTCGTGCAGTAATGTGGTGTGTCCCATTAAAATAGAGTTGCATCGTACTCTCCCGGCGGAGGATGCTGCATCACAGTCACATTGAACCATAGTAAGGAAGGGAATAATTGTGGAGGTTATGGTGGAATCATTGTGGTAGTCATGTATTTTTGTACGATATTGTGTGAAGTGTAAGTGAAATGTGCCACGTATCTTCGTGAGGGCATAAATTGTGGTGCGTAGCATAGGTTAGCAATACCTTACCGGCATGTGTGCTGTGAAAGGTGACGATGCCAAGGAACGAGGGATGTCATTGAACAGGTACTGTACCTTGGTCTGACATTTAGTGATAAATTATACTTTATGTAAAATATACGTGAACTGTGCCGCGAGTGTTCGTTTAGGTGCGTAGCGTAGGTGAGCGGTACTTTAGCGGCAGGTGTGCTGTGAAAGGTAACGAGGCCAAGGAACGAGTGACGTCATTGAACAGGTACTGTACCATGGTCTGTCATTTAGTGATAAATTATACTTTATGTAAAATATACGTGAACTGTGCCGCGAGTGTTCGTTTAGGTGCGTAGCGTAGGTGAGCAGTACTTTAGCAGCAGGTGTGCTGTGAAAGGTAACGAGACCAAGGAACGAGGGACATCAGTGGACAGGTACCGTACCTTGCAACGCCGGGCAACCACGGACGTCAGTGGACAGGTACTGTACCTTTCTATAACAATTGTTGAAATTTATAATTCTCTTCTAAAATGTTTGTGATATGTGCCACGCGTGTTCGTGGAAAATATTGTATCATGCGTTGGAGGAACGTTTGGGGAAGGAGGGGAAAATATGTCTGTATATATATATATATATATATATATATATATATATATATATATATATATATGTGTGTGTGTGTGTGTGTGTGTGTGTGAGGGAATATATCATGTGTGTCGTGAAACTTGGGGGAAAGAGGGCCGAAAAAAAAGTTATATATATATATATATATATATATATATATATATATATATATACTGTATATGGCACACACCCACGGACGCCTGTGGACAGTTATGAGAGTAATCTCACTGTCGGCCAAGTACTCAAAAACTATTTGACATCGATTTCCGGTACGAACCATGATAAAGAGCAGTAAATTCTATTTATGTTCATTTGCGGAATATAAGCCTTTGGGAGCATTTTCTGTTGGAAAAGTTGGGGGAAGACTCTTAGTTTTTTTCCTCCCAAGCGGTAAAATCAGAAGCGCTCGGAGAAGTATCTCACTTTGTCGGCCAATTGCTCGAAAAGTATTGGACATATCGATTTCCTGTAAGAACCATGATAAAGAGCAGTAAATTTTACGTATGTACAAGACATAACAATGTAATGTCTATGATAAGAATTCGTTGTTACATAGGCGGGAATATTGCGTATGCTATGTGCACATCATGAAAGTGATGTACGGACGTGAGTTCCCAGAGGTTTTTGGCGATTTACTCGAAAACTATGAGGCATATCGAAACCATTTGTAACTCCTTAGAAAGCTGGTGAAATTCTGCATAATATGCAATAAAAACATAACATGCATGAGAAAATTTCAGAATTAGAGCTCCTTCAAATTTTTTCAAAAGTGTCATTCAGTTTTTGGCTATTTTCTCGAAAACTACAAATCGTATCATAACCGGATTTCTCTCTTTAGAAAGCTGATGAAATTCTCTATCAAAACTTCTAATAACATTTTCCTGTATGATGGAAAATATTCGAATGGTGATGTTGGGAATTGAACGTGACATAGCGAAATGTTTATTCACGGCCGCCTAATGTTGTTTTATTCGTGTTTTCCTCTTTTTTGGTGGTGCTTATCAGCTACAACAAAGATCGACGAATAAGACGATATAGGTTTCATGGCAGTATATTGATGTTTGGGTGGCGAAAATAAGGAGAGAACACGTGTTATATGCCGCGCGTGGGCAGCCAGGCCAAGCGGCTTCACAGAAATAATCGTGCGCCGGAAAACTTACTGAAACTTATCATGCACGAGAGGGTTAAGCATGCAGTTTGCCAGTTATTGAGAGAAATGTAAAATGTACTCATGCATTCTTCAACATCTTTGCCTTCAGATCTTGCTGATATTACACAAGCTACCCTAGGTTAATCAAAGTGCATGTTCTACTTTACGAATGACCTTGAACTACTTTTTACCCTCTGGCTGCAGCGACTGTGACGACAACCTATGTGCTTAGTTCTGGAGATGTAGGAGTAATATCGTGTGTTTCCAGCTCGAGTTTGAGCCCACTTATCGATAATTTTAAGAACTAATTTTTTTTTTTATCAAACTTTAATCATTCTACTATCACTTGCAACAAACTCCATGTCCGTAGGTACTCCCAGCCTGAAGAACGATTAGGGAGAAGACAATGTGCTGTTTGCCCGATGTAGGAAATAGCCAAGTGAGGTGGAAATCACCAGATCACTAGATTTTTTTTTTCCTACAATATTGGGTTACTGGTTACTGCCATATTATCTCATCACAATAATTACAATTAAAAAAAAAAAAAAGTATTTTATGATTTTATTGCGATATTCCATATTCGCTAGACTTTACCTAGTAGCCACGTGAGGAAAATCATGATTGACTGATTGATAATTTTTATTTTTGTGAAAGTTATAGGGTACTTATACAACAAAAGAAGGTGGTGGATCTTGCCACATACCTCGTTCAACAAGTAAAATTATATAAAGTCAGTGGCTGAGGATCCTGTTGAACGATGGGATACCTTTAAGCGCGCTACCTTGGCAATCTATCAAGAAGTTGTTTGACTCTGTAAATCAGGAGGTGCTCTGGGAATTCCTGTGGGATTCCCACAGGGATAATCTGAATGATTGCTGGCTTCTACTCAAGCACTGTGAGTGCTGTCAAATGTGTGGGGTGGGGGGGGACATCCGACATCTCAGTAAGTTCTGGTGTAAGACAGGGATGTGTCCTTGCCCCCACACTTTTCAACACATGTATGGATTGGGTACTGGACGGGGCTGTGATTCGAAGTCACTGTGAGTCATGAATTGCCAGTTTCAAGATTACTGACCTTGTTTTTGCTGATGAAGCAGTTATCCAAGTGGAGTCACTGGAAATACTAATGAATGCCCTCAAGGAATTTCATGAGAATGCAAAGCCATTGGGATTAAAAGTCTCCTGGGTCAAGACCAAGATCCTGGCACTTTGTGGCTTGCTGGATGAAGCACTTCAATTTTTGTTCAAACATGTGGAGAGGATACAATTGTCTTGGAAAGATTCACTTACCTTGGTAGTGTGGTCCATAACAATGGTAAATCAGACAGTGAGATCTCTCGTTGCATTGATAAGGCCTACTGGGTTATGGATTCACTCAATTTGGGTATTTGGCATTGTCGTTATTTATGTACAAAGACAAACATTCGCATCTTAAGGGCGCTGGTGCTTCCCGTCTTAATTCTTACCTGTGAAACGTGGACACTAATCAGTGACTTGGAGCAGCAAATTGACCCTTGTGGTACTAAGTGTCTTCACAAGATCTTGGGATATCACTTGTACAACCTGGTGCATAATGAGCAATTACTCTGTGACACTGACTCGAGGCCTATTATCCACATTATAGGGGAGCACGGTAGCTTGGTGGTAGGGTATCGGGCTTATAATCGTGAGCTTCCGAGTTCGCGCCCCGCCTGGTGGCTGCTGTGCTGGGAGGGGTTGCGTTCTCCTGTTACCCTAGCAGGGCTATATGATCTGATGAGGCCTAGCTCAGGGATTGATCCCTTTATCCATATAATCTGTCAACAGCAACTCCAGCTACATGGGCACGTGGCCCGCTTTCCTTAGGCTGATCCTGCTCACAAGATGATCTCTGAATGAGATAACGCAGGGTGAAGGAAGGCAAGTAGAAGGTCATGGCTGGAGCAGGTCGATTACTTATGTCGTGAGATACTGTAGAGGGAAAAGAGTCGCTACATGGAGGGTTGCACAGAGGGACCCGCGTGGATGGAGTCGGATGGTGAGCGAGGCTGTGTGCCCTGGAGTGTTTGCCCTTTCTTGAGTGACTGATTGTTATAAAATTAAGAGGAGGTGGTGGATTTTGCCACTCACCTTTCCTCAACAAACTATTATTTATACAATCAGTGGGTATGGAATCATGCCCATTTATAATTATTAGCTATCGTGTGCATTGAACGATGTAAATGGATATATGAAGACTATTACATACAGGAGTGAGTAATAATAGCAGGACAGCAGAGAAGTACAGCATGATAGCAGTGTCCACAGCCAAAGATGCTGACAATGCACCACCCTGTCAATAACGTGAATGGGGCTAGTGAGTGAAGGCCAAAAACATCCACCCACTCGATACCACACGCTCCTTCTGGCTGACTCCTTCTCAACTTCACAACTCTCTAGATATTTACTTGTTCTACACGAGTTCATCAATGTTACACACCAGTGTTTTCTTAAGCATTACCTTGAGTGGTGTTATTTGTTAGTGGCATTTTCAAGGTTGTTCTACGTAGTCTGTTCGGCTGTAATGGAGATAGACAAACAAAATACGTTTAATTTTAACACCATTTTTATCTTCACTGCTTTTAGTTGTTAGTTTACATTTCCCCTTTCCCTTGCTTTGCCTTGAGAAGGATATTTGTTAGCAACTGTGGCTAGGTAACGTAAAGCTTGAAGAATGTTACTGGTCTAAGATAGATAGAAGGATAATCAGCGTTAGTGTGTAAATATACATGTTTGATTGTAGTGCTTTCAAGAACCGTGGTACAAAGTGAGGATATTCACGGACAATGGGAAGTAACAGATTTTCATTGATCAACCAAGTGATTTGTTTAGACAGGGTCAAGAGTTCTAGGTTTTTGTACTTAGCAGTTAGTGGACATTCCATTATGTAATGATGCAGTGTGTGTGCTGCAGGCACCCCACAAACTGCAATTGATACGGGATCTTCTGTGCTGAATTCCTAGTAATATTTATAACCTAGTCTCAGTCTCATGACCACAGCATCATAATGTTTACCTTTTTGGCCATATGTTACTTGAGATTTCTAAGACACATTTACATAGTGATTAGAGCTATTGCTGCCGATTGCCATGATAACATGCCGCTGTCTAGTATTATCCTGGCTAACATGAGAGCTGATCGTCCTTTTGACGGAAGTATAACTATATTCAGCATGAATATCAGGAGAGTCATAGTTCCTAAGCAGAGGTTTATGAGTTAGGTCGCATGAACTCAATTTCCGTTGTCTTGGGACAACCTATGACTATCCTCATTGCCTCATTTTATAGGTTTTCCAGTTTCTTAACGTGTTTCCGACTATATTGTACCAAGACATGGGCTGTGTAATCTATCAAGGATCAAATAGTACTGATGTACATCCTTCTGTGAAATGGGATGCCAAGCATAGGTTACGAACGTAATCAACGCATTCTGGGCCTTTATGATAGCTAAGCTGGACCCTGAGGTATTTGAAGGAACTTACTCCTTCTTGTTTAGCAGATTTTATAGTAGGAAGGTTGCATCTCTTCTCTAATCCCCGAAATTTGGTTTCTGATTTATTAATAACGAGTACCATGGACACACACACACAACCTCCAACTGGTGCAGGGCTTCACACAAAATGGAAGGGAATTCGCACTTGAGTTAGATATCATTAGCACAGATAATTACATCCGCACGTGGAGGGAAAGTGTGGCATGCAATTTTGTCCATTAATATATTGAAGAGCATAGGACTGAGAACACCACCTTGTGGAGTGCCCAGTTCAGTTTCTCTTTCGTCAGAAAACTGTCCCTGGAACCAAACTCTTTCTGACCATTGATTGAGACATGATCTTATCCATCCAAACAATTTCCCTGTAGACTCTTAGGCCACGAGTACCTCCTAAACTACCTCCCTATTTTGCTATGTCAAATGCCCCTTTCAAGTCAACAGATGCCCTGCATGGTGATTTAGTATTGCTGAGAAACTTTACAAAACAATCACTCATAGTCCTCCCTTTCAAAAAAACATGTAAGTTAGGAGACAACAATTGCCACTCATGTACAAAAACCTATTGAGAATAACCCTTTCCAAAATTTTGCAGATACAGGCAGAGGGGGCACCTGGTACACGAAAAGTACCGTTAGTACCGGTACTGGACAAAATTTGAACTGTTGGTACCGGTTATCAGTACATACCAAAAATACCAAGTACCGAATGGGTACTCGGTACTTAGTACTACATGAATATCGATAAAAAACTCACTGAATGATGAAAATCAGTTTGTACCACTTGTATTATATGTAATATATGTAAAATAAATATACATGAAGTTGTAACATATAGTATAACAAGATTAACACAATCACAATCATTATCGATAAACAAATCTCAGTGTACACGCAGTATACTTCAATTTTTCTTCCTAGCATTGCCCCTGAGGAAGGTGAACATCTCAAAATGATCATCGCAGAGTCTCGTACGTTTTGGTTTCAGCACATCTTTCCCTAACGAAAACCCGTTCCACGGTAGCACTGGATGGTATCGGCGTGTTATAGGTTTTGAACATGTCTCTGGACACCTCGTCGGGAAAGCAGTCTTTATTGATCTGATGACTGATCCGGTTTCTTCAAAAAGTGATCCAAACCATATTTAAACAATTTGAAAGTTAAATTACTGAAAACACAAAATAAAGGGAGTAAAATAACTGAAGGAATGTAAATGTAGCAACCACTGCACTGAATCAGATGTTTGAAAGCCAGAGCATGGCGTGACAGGCAACACTGCACAATGAGAACAGGAGTGTAGTGTATGTAACTGAGATTTGGCGTCAAGGTCACCCACTTACTTGATAAAAAACATCACTCACGGATATAAACACAGCCATAGGTCCAGAAACACATGAACACTTGGTTAGACAAATATCAGCGCATAAGCAATGTGCAAGGTGCATCAAGAATTTCAAAACAACCTTCCAAACAACCTCTCTCCCACTTTTCTACTTTCCTATTGATGATGACAAAATATTTTGCTGCTCGTTTTCCATGTTCATAAAAAAAATGTACTGCTAACGAGTACCGACAAAATATGCCTAAAAATGTACTGTTGGTACTGCTTTCGGTACAGGCCGATGAAAGTAATGTCACTACTGGTACCAGTATTCAAATTGTATTTCTGTATTGTAACTCGGTCCTTTTGTACCTCGGTACTACCCACCTTTGAATACAGGTAACTAGGTAAATGAGGCGATAATTACCACAGCCCTTTGAAAATAGAATTCTGACTGTACTCTTCCAGGATGTGGGCAGTTCACTGTCAGCATATGACATATTGTACAAATCCAGCAGGGGTGTGTCATATGAGCCAAGGAAAGCATTTATTATGTCAGAAGTTATACCATCCTGACCTGGAGCGGTCGATTAACCTTTCTTTACAGCACGAAGTAATTCGCCGTACATTATGGAAAGACAGGTGTCATTCCTCACATCAATATTGGCATCAGCTAGGGAATTCCTGAAGGGCCTGTGGTGGTCAAGAGTCTCTCTATGACTGGTAGGCAGGCTTGACAGTGCAAAGGCACCAACCCACTGCGTGATCAAAGCTCGTGCCTTGTCATTATGGTTTGGTATGGAGGATATGTGCTTATTTTTCCTCTTATCCATTTTACATGGTACCACATTACCTGGAGGGAACTGGTCCTCCCAGTGGACGTGAAGAAGTTATCCCAGTGTCGTTTTTTGGCCTTTTGATACAATTCAATCAGGTACTGTGTGACTGCCATCATAGTATCACGCACCTCTCTGTCACTAGCATTGTTTGCCAGCACCTCTGTAAGTTAGCCTGTGTCTTCTACCATCCTAGTATTGCTGGATCTGTAACATGTGTAGGTTTTGTGGTCACTGTTTGTTTTGGGTAGCTTATCTGAGCTGTAGTACTTTGCAAATTTTTCAGTGACAGTAATAAGATCTTTATAGAAAGTGTTTACATTAACCTTTAGCCGATGGCAGAACTATATCCAGTATATACTGTGCAAAATCTGCTGAAAAACTGCGGGGAGACTATGCTTCTCCAAAAATTGTCCCCTGTAAATCCCAGCAAAGCCTATTTATTGCTGGCAATGTGAAAGTGCCCTAGAGCCTTTAAATAGCCCTAACTGGTAACATGCGGGACGCAGGTGGCTTATGTAAGGTTGCTCACCAGGGCTCTCAGTTTTAAGGAAATTTCCTTAGATTGAGAAATGAGGGTATATGAAGATTTTTTTTGAGGATGTGGTATTTTAAAGAAAATATAAAGAAATTTGATGGAATTTACTTGAAATATCTGAGGATTTTTAACGATTTTTCGAGAAAAGCTAATAGCAGGAATATCTGCACATCAGCTGTCACTGGATGACAGTCTGAAATATGCACTGAATGCCATAAAAGTTGAAGCAACTGATGAAGAGTGCCAAAAAATTCTCTATGAGAAATTCAATAGGTAGTTGTGTCTAATATCTCTACCTCTCAACTCAGTACAGCCATCTCCATAAATCAAGACCTATCTACGATCAGTGAATGGGGACAAAACAACCTTGTCTCTTTTAATGTTATTAAAACTAATTATATACAATTTACTAATAGACAGATATTGCCAGATTCGTACATTACCTTCAGTGCCACTAATATTCCCATCTCCAAAAGTATTGAAATTCTTGGCGTCTCACTTAACAATGCCCTCAGCTGGACCTCTCATGTTAGATCACTTGCTAAAACCGCCTCAAAGAAATTTGGATTAATGTACAGAGTCCGTAACTTCTTCGCTGATGAGCAGTTGGCCATAAAAAATAAGAGTCATGTGCGCTCTCAGCTTGAATATTGCTCACCCTTGTGGAATGGATGTGGAGAGGTTGCATTAAAACAAGTAGATAAAATTCAGAACAAAGCTGTTAGAATTATTAACAACCCTGCCATTACAAATAAACTACCTCCCCTGCAAGTAAGAAGGATTGTTGCTTCCCTTGCATTATTATACAGGTATTTTTTTTGGCAAATGCTCAGACGAAGTTGCGTCCATGGTGCGACCTCTCCATGCCTTCCCTCGTGCTACTCGGGCATCTGGTAGCGCTCATGACTGGAATGTCACTCAGCCATATTGCAGAACTTCTGCCCATCAGAATTCTTTCATTCCCCGAACTGCATCTCTCTGGATCTCGCTTCCCCAGAGTTGTATCCCTCCAAATTTCAACTTACAGCTGTTCAAGTCTAACTGTTACAGATATTTTATGAACAGAGGACACCAGTAATCTGGTGTATGGATTTTTTTTTCATTTATTTTTCCTTCCTCCGTTCTGTTATTTAAAAAAAAAAAAAGTAATTAACTATTTGCAAAATTATTTTGGTTACAGTTATAATTTATATGAATACTGTGAAGATGAAGCAGCTAGGCTGTGGAAGGGCCCCTGGAGCACACCAAGAATGGTGAGAAGACTGTGAATACAAGCGATTTTTTTTTTTTTCATCCTATAAGTATTGGCTACCGAGGCCCAGGGGGAGGCTATATGATGTTTTTGTCTCTCTCTCTCTCTCTCTCTCTCTCTCTCTCTCTCTTTATATCGCTACCACGCCTTGGCGAAAAAATATGATTATTCATTAAAAACTGTTTGCAGTTAAAATTTGTAAGTTTGGTTATTATGCATTGGGAATTTTTTATTTGATTGTGAGTTATGGCTGTTATCGAATCAGGATGATTTGCAGTATTTTGTATAGCATGTATTAACTGCAAAGCTTATGATTGTGTGATGTCATTGTGTTTTATTTTATGTCTGCAACTAGAAGTGGTGTTACTATGTCTTTGTTTAAGAGTTTTGGCCTGCTTAATAAATTTATTTGGTCGATTTACTATCTGAGGAAATATGATCAAATTTGGAGAAATTTTTACAGCTTTCCAAGGAAATTCTGCAGACAAGAACTGAGAGCCCTGTTGCTCATTCAATGACTCATCAGTCTCTTTCCAGCTCTTAGAGGGGACACAGCACCTCTTTGTTTCCCTTTAGACTTCAATTTCTAATTCTCTTTTGATATTTGGATATTGTAGACATAATCATGCCCCATACAAGGGGGAACATTAATGATGAAGAGATTTACATCAGGATTTGGATGATGATTTTCATTGATGATGGTAGTGATTCTACATCCGATAGTGATGGTGATGACACTGATAGTGGTGATAAATCACAACTGAGATTATAATCTGAGTTGATAATCTGTCATGTGCAGAAGTGTACGGCAATGATGATAGTGCTTCAGTTCGATGGTTCATTCTCCAGCTAGTAGTGAATGATTGCCATTCATTGAAGACACAGGGGTCAAAGTAGTTTTACAAAATCCTCAGGACCGACTGGAGATTTTTATGTCTGTTGTAGACAGGGAAATAATTGAACATATAGTGAGTGGAACAAACAAATATGCTGCCAAGGTCTGTGAAGAAAAGAGAAGGAAATGGATAATGATGAGAAAGAGTAGAGATCTGATGCGGATGGAAACTTGTGTTGGGGAGAAGTACAGAATACCTTTTTAGGTTTGATCAAATTACAAGGCATAGTAACGAAGCCTACAGTTGATTCTTACCACTCCACCAACCGGATGCTTGCAACACCCTTTATGCCATGTTAATAAAATATAGCAACTGTTCTACATTGCGGTAGAGTCTATATATAGATTATGTTACAACTTTGCATACGGTAGAGTCTATATATAGATTACGTTAAAACCTTATGTAATGTGGTGTAACTATGTTTATCTTCAAATCCCATAGTCAGGGGCATCTGTGTAAGGACGATTTTTTTTTTTTTTAAGGTGGGGGAGGCGTGGCTCAATCGATAGAGAGGTGGCCTGCCGTTCTAACGGACCCAGGATCAAATCTCCGCTGGGGCAGGGAACAGTTTAAGGATTTGAATTTCATTACATCAGGCTTTACTGATCTACCAGAAGACCCGCTGACATGTCGTAAAAATACCCCCACTAATGCCAACACACCAGTCCTGTATGAGACAGCTCTAGCATGTATTCAATATGGACGGTGGGTGTTAGCGCCGAAGTGGTGACATGAAGAGGTGTATGGTATGTAGGAGGACTGTTGGGCCTTGATAGCAGGCTGTGAAGCCTATGCCCAGAGTCGAACACATAAAAAAAAAAAAATGCCGACAGCTAAGGGTTAAAAAAAGACCCCCGTTGGGTCCGATACCAATTCTGGACATAATAGCTTAACTGAGTTTAAGGAATTTTGCACTTTGAATGACTCACCATTTCCTTGGGTCGTATAATATTGGTACATAATGTAAGAGAAGTTTCAAGAATGAAATGATCACTGATTAAGTACCTGAATACATGAGTTCCAGCAGGACTTGTTTCAAAGTTGAACAAAACTACATAATGAAGCCTGCTTCCCTGAATATGATTAGGAACATTATCTCCTGTAAGTATTGTGGAATCTACATTATCAAGAAATTGTTTCCAATGCACACCATTAATATTTGAGATTCTGACGCTCCCCAGACTGTATGCCAGTCATTAAGGTCTCCAAGTAAAATGGTCCTCTACTTGAGAATGCAAATGGGAAGAGAGTCCGTGTTAAAGCAATTAGCAGGAACATACATATTCACACTATAAATGAGTATAATATCCAGATGTAAGCAGACAACTATGTATTCAGTTCCACTGTGAACACCTTTTCAATGAATGTGACAGGGAGACTCGCCTTAATCCCTCCGTGGCTGCTGGCATCAAATGACATTTTACCATAGCATGGCCGCTGGCGTCATTTGAGCACGGCTTATAAAAAAAACTACGAAATGTTTTGAGAAGTGAACGAACGTTTTGAACGTCTTCATACTGACCTACACTACACTCCCATACACCCCATCAAGCAGTTCAGAGCCTGGTGCTGTGATGAGTGGATTATATATTTTTTCCCTCATGGCCATACCTAAACAAGCACAACTACACCCATTATCTTCACCCAGACAGAAAATATCATCTTTGTAATCCCTTGGAAAACACACACAACCACCCTGTTTACGATTATCAATAAATACAGGCATAAACAAAAAAGACATGACAATAAGTTCAGAGCCTGCTGCTGTAATGAGTGGATTTTCGATTTTTTCGCTCCTGGCCATGCCTAAAAAAGCACAACTACACCCATCATCTCGACCCAGACAGAATGTATCATCTTTGTCCTCTCTTGCAAAACACACACAACCACCCTGTTTACAGTTATGAATTAATACAGGCACAAACAAAAAATACATGACAATAAGAGAAAAATAAATTTTTGTCTTGTATTTGCTCAGGTTTGTCGTACTGGTTTGGATCATTCGATGCAATGCGACTTGTAGAAAAATTGTGAAAACTTTCGGGAAGTGAACAAACATCTGGTACCTTTACTTCACGCTCTCACACCTCATTTGTCAGTTCACCACCTGCTGCCCTGATGAGTGGATGTACGATCTTTTCACTCGTGGCCATGCTTAAACACACATAGTTACACCCATTATCTCAACCCAGACAGAGAATATAATCTTTCTCTTTCTCCTCCCTTGCAAAACACACACAACTTCCCTGTTTTCGATTATAAATAAACAGGGATAAACAAATAAAGATGAAAAAAAAAAAAATTTTGTTTGGTATCTTTACCTATTTGCTCTGGTTTGTTGCACTGTTTCTAATCAGTTTACTTATTCTTTGCCTTTTAGAAGCATAACAGGAAAGTTTTCTGTGTCACGTCATGCTTTCATGAGAGGAAAGGCATTCCTTTCCTTCCTGCTAATCAACTCGTGCAAGGTACGAATGGCAGGTCGTCTTGCAATTCAACCCTCACTGTCCAGCCTCTACATTCAAGGGATGACGTTTATCTCACTCAGTTCTGAAAACTCACATTCTCGCCTACCTTTTCCAATGAAGTCCATCACTGAGACTGCAAAAATAAGTCGATACTACCATAACCACAATAAAAACCTGAAAATGCAAAATAAATTCATTTATATTTTTTTTTTTACATTCAAACCTTGCATACTGTATTACTGGTATGTACTGAAAGCTTCAAAATACACATGTATACTTATTTCACACCTTTTCAGCACCACTGACTTTTTTTTTTTTTAAAGTATGATGTTGCGTCACTGTAATACCTACGTGTGACTAGATTCAGCTGCCTAAATTTACACAATTTCTGCATTCGATTGCAAGCCACAGAATGGATCTAGGAAGCTGAAATTTGCACTGCCAGGTGCGTCGGAACTTCCTCTTCAATATGGCAAGGAGAAAATAATCAATTTTCGAAACTTCAGAAAATGGCCCCGGCGTAGGCCAGGGGTGCACGTAAAATTCTGGACCCATGGCGATGGAGGAGTTAACATTCAAGGTCAGGAATGTATAAGGGGAGCTATCCAGTGCACTGGAATCATACCACCATCTGCTGTATTACTGCTGTTACCTTCTCCTTCGAAGTTCTCGTTCCTGCCATGCCTCTGGTCAAGGCATCATAGTCCCGTGTAAGCTTGTCAACTTGGGTACAGAGAGCTTGCCTAGTTTTTCCCTTTGCATGAGTCCCCTTCTTTTTTGTATGTACATCAGCAGGCTCCCGTCCACCGCTCTGACCTGGAGAGTGGAAGCCTTAGCTGCAGAATCGTCGTTATCTATGTCTGACTCAACAAAGAAGTCCTTCTATTGTTGTGAACGAGTTTCGATCTCCTGGAGTGTGGGGGACAGATCTTGCACTGCCAATTGGAGATCCCTAATTGCATCCCATAGACTGGTTTCAGGCTGACTGAAATCGCCATCTGGAGGCTGACTTGCCAAGGATTCAGCAGGATGTACTAGTGGCTGACTGTGTACAGGTGCAGCAGTAGTGAGTGAGTGAGTGAGTGATAAAAGTTTGGCACAAAGGCCAGGCACTAGGACTGATGTGGTCATTCAGCGCCTAATAATAATAAAGAAAAAGTGAAATGAAAAGACAACACCATAATATCTATAATTTAAATGTCATAAACTATGTCACAGTCTGTTAAAAATTTCGCAACTTTAACAATATCTGCAGAAATACCCAAAATGTCAGAGACACTGTGGGTATCAAAACCCACAGTGCCCTGGGGAATGTGAAATTTTCTGCAGTGAACTATAACATGTTCCATCGTTACAGGGACGTGGCAAGCCTCACAAAGGGGAGCGTCACCACCACATTTTATGTGGCGGTGTGTTAAGCGTGTGTGACCTATATGAAGTCTGGTCAGAACAACATCCATGTGCCTGCTCGGAGTAGTACGAAAACATGTTCCACTGTTACAGGGACGTGGCAATCCTCACAAAGGGGAGCGTCACCACCACATTTTATGTGGCGGTGTGTTAACCGTGTGTGACCTATACGAAGTCTGGTCAGAACAACATCCATGTGCCTGCTCGGAGTGCTGTCCTGCACTGGCCAAACCTGCACAGAAGGATGCATTGCTTTCAATTTACTGTTTGTGACAGCGGGGGATGATCACCTCTCCTGCCACTTCCTTCTGACAAAATCTGATATATGTCACCTAAGATCTGCAAAAGGGACAGGAAAGTTGCCTAGAGTACCATGAAAGGCTTCCTTAGCTGCGACATCTGCCTCCTCGTTGCCTGGCAAACCCACATGAGTAGGAATCCAGCAAAATTAAAGTCTCTTGCGACGGGAAGGTAAACGATACAGCCACTACTGAATTAGCTGCACCAAAGGGTGAGTGCTGGAAAAATTCTGAATGGCTGTAAGGGCACTCAGCAAGTCAGAGTATAGGGTAAACTGGCTGTCCCTACTGTCATAAGCTAATTTTAATGCATGGACAATAGCGTGAAGCTCAGAGGTAAAAACTGAAGCGGCACTGTGGAGTCTCGCCTGATGCACAGTTTCCTCAAGGATGAATGCACAGCCAACGCTAGAATCCAATTTTGACCCATCTGTGTAAATTTTAGTGGTCAAGTCATGAATCTGGGAATGTTCAAGAAACAGGGCTTTAACTTCAGCTGATAATCTCAACTGCTTAGTACAGGCAGGTTTGCAAACATGGACCTCTGGAATAATCCAAGGAGGGATCGGAGAATAAGAGATCTGCCATACCTGGACGTTGTGGAAGAAGATGTCCTGTAAAAACCTGTCCATACAGATATGAAGAGGCCTTGGAAAACTCTTACATTCCCCATACTTCTGTGCCAGATGAAAGCCCTTCATCAGGTGGTAAATAGGGTTAGACAAGGAAGTTTGAGTCTTAAACAATAGCCTCAAACTAAGGTCCACTCTGCAAAGATCCAAGGATAACTGAACTGCCATAATATACAGAGTCTCTGCAGGGGAAGTGCGGAAGGCACCCATGCAGATTCTCATTGCTGAGGTATGAACAGGGTCTAGAAGCTTGAGGGTAGACTTGGCTGCTGAGGAGTATATCTGGCAACCACTCTCCAATTTGGAATGACATAGGGCATCATATAGTTGGACAAGTGCTGGTCTGTCAGGAATCCAAAACTTTCCACTAAGAACCTTAAGGATATCTAGTGACCACATGACAGTGGCCTTTAGCTGTAGAATATGGTCCTTCCAAGTAAGTCTACTGTCAAGAGTAAGCCCCAAGAAATGCACTTTATCTTCATAGGGCAAGATGTTATCTCCCATGAGTAGGTGAGGAACTGCTGTTGAATTCCTCCTCAAGAACTTGATAGCCACAGTTTTGGGGGGAGAGAAGTGCAAGCCCCATTCCTTAGCCCACGTTTGTGCTGCATTGATGGCATTTTGCAACTGCAGTCTTGCAGTATTAGGGTCAGCTGCAGTACAGTATATGGCAAAGTCATCAACAATGAGTGAACTCTGGATCATAGCTTCATTCTCAACTCTTTTGGCTACTCCATTGATGGCCATGATGAAACATGCGACGTTTAAAACGCTGCCTTGGGGTACCCCCTCAAGTTGCAGAACTTCGGGAGAGACTGTGCGACCAATTCAGACTTGGATATAATGCGTGCGAAGGAAACTCTGCGGGAACTGGAACATGTTCCCACACAAACCTTTAGATCGTAAGCTGGACAATACACCCATATGCCATGTTGTATCATATGCTTTCTCCAAGTCAAAAAAGACCCCTAGAGTATGTTTGTTAGTAATGAATCCGTTCTGAATATCGGTTGTCAGGCGCAAAAGAGGGTCCATGGTGGACCGATTTCTACGAAAACCAAACTGCACGGAGGAAATGTGGCCTCCAGTCTCCAGCCACTAGACTAACCTATCGTTAACCATCTTCTCAAATAATTTGCACAAACAACTGGTAAGTGTTATAAGTCTGTAACTTGTTGGAAGTGTGGCATCTTTTCCCAGCTTAGGAATGGGAATAATGACTGACGTCCTCCAGCTCTCGGGAATGGTGGCGGAGAACCAAATTGCATTGTAAATGTCTAGCAGAAGCTGCATGTGCTCATGTCGAATGTGGCAGATCATGTCATAATGAATGCCATCTTCGCTGGGAGCAGAAGACCCTGTGGCTCGTAGGGCTTGAGTTAATTCCCCGAATATAAAAGGCCTATTATATACTTCTTGGTCCGACACAGCAGAGCCCACAGGGGGTGCCGATGGATGCCCCACTGAGCCGGAACTACTTGCATGGTCCGGCACTGCAGAGCCCAAAGGAGGTACTGACTGGCGCCCCGCTGAACCTGAAATATTGGCAAAATAGTGTACAAGGATGTTAGACACCTTTTCCGGGTCTGAAACCACAGCTCCATCCACCTTCAGACAAGGAGGTGTGCGGGGAGCAAATTTACCAGACAGTTTCATCACTTTAGCCCAAACTCTCCCCATGGGTGTTTTATATGTAACATTTTCTATATATTTGTGCCACGAATTACGTTTAGCCCACTTAATATATTTACGTTCTTTTGCTAATGCTCTATGATATATTAAATAATTTTCCTGATAGGCATTATGCTTATAACATCTATAACAAGACCGTGTAATGCGTATCAAATTAGTACATGTTTTAGCCAACCAAGGGACAACTGGACGACGAAAATTGCCAGAAGAACTGGGAACAGAAACCTGAGCACTCTCAAAGACCTGTGCAACGAAGTAATCATATGCCTGGATGTGGGTCTCAAAAGATGAGAAATCAACAGAACAATCGAAGGCTGCAAAAAACTTTTCCCAATCAGCTTTATCCACACACCACTTTGGAGGCGCTGATTTGAGGCGATCCGTTAAGGGTGTCAATTATGATTTGGAAATGGTTGCTACCATGCAGACATTGTGACACAGACCAATTGAGAGATAGCAGTAAATCAGAGGAACAAGTACTTAGATCAGTGGAAGAGTAGGAGTTAGAGTGCAACGTGTGGTTTGTAGGAGCACCATCATTATGTAATGATAGATTCTTTAGCAGGAGTAATGATTCAACCATAGCACCACATTCATCAGTGGAGTTCCCACCCCACAGAATGTTGTGGGCATTAAAATCCCCGAGTAACAAAATAGGAGGTTGCAGCATCTCCATCATCTCCAGAAGTTCATGCAGCTGTACCACATTATCGGGTGGGAGATACAGTGAACAAACAGTGTACATTTTGTCCAATAATACCTGCACAGCACAGGCCTCCAGGCGAGTTGGAAGATCCACTTGAGTATGATAAATGCTCATTTTTACGATAATGGCTGCCGCACCTTTTGCCCGAAGACCTGTGGGCGGTAGTGAGCTATAGTACACATAATTGAGTCCTGGGTTGAATGGATGATAACCCAACTTCATTTCTTGCAGGCAAAGGACATCCCAGTCAAACGTGTTCTTCAAGATAGCAATTTCGTCGTAATTAGCACGTAAACCCCTACAATTCCACTGAATAATCTTAGGCATGATATGCCGAAGAGGATATGAGCTGTACCTACCAGGACTCAACATGTGATGATGCCGCAATTTCCATATGAAGTTGTGATCGATCACCTTCTACGACTAAATGTTTACTGTCCAACCTGTAACCCTCCTCAGGTAGACCTTTGTCCACCCTTTCGCCTCAGGTAGACCTGGGTCTATAAGACCCAGGTCAGAAACAAGGTCAGAAAACACACTTTTGTTTTATTTAGAAATTGAGGTTTTGTTTGGTAGAAATTGAGGAAGGAAAGGAGTATCTTCTAAGACATTTTTCAATGTATATGCAATACAGCCATGTAAATAAACTTAATTTTTTAATTCATTATATATTTTTACCAATTTAAAAAAAATAAAAAATAACAATAAAGTTCCTTTTTTAAATATTCAGGGTAAAATGAAAACAAAATCTGATTGTAACTTTGTGTGGTGCAACTGGCAGTAGCATCATGGAGCTTCATGGTGTGATGTTGGGGTGCCTGAAGTTGCGACCTTATTTGCAATCAGGGAACAAAATAAAGCACCCTGCTCAGGTAGATCCGGGTCTCTGAGACCCCCCCCCCCTACACCGGACACTGAGAAGAGCTCGAAATTGCCCTTTCACCCCTTACATGGGTACAAAAAGTCAGGCAGCTATTGGGGGGTACAGGGTTCCCGGGTGTTTAGAAGGTAGTTTACCAAACTGGGGGGGGGGGTGTCTCAGAGGCCTGACTCTATCTGAGCAGGGTTGGAGCCACCTCGAAGGTTCTTTTGCACTTCTTCCTGGTGTGTTGTTCCAGGATGGCGAGGGCTATGTTCCCTAGACCGAGAAGAGAGCTCCTGGACGTTTCTACCATCTTACGTAGTGTTAAAGCCCAACTTTGATCTCTTTTAAGTAGGAGAGGTGGTGAGTAGTGAAGACTTATTTTTCAGAGGTAGATGCTCCACTCCCTCTATGTCATCATCATTAGACTGGGGACTGATCTTTCTCTTCTTGTCTTTCTCTGCCTCAGAGACTGGTGGCTTCCAAATGCAGGTGCCACTACCACCAGGGGGCAAAGCACAAGCATGAGAAACAGATAACAAAGGCTGATGATTAAAGAGTTTGTGGGACCCCTTTACCGGACCTTTGATACTTGCTGGGGTACTCTTTGGAGATCTGCTGTGGTGCACATTCCGGTCAGGGCCCTTCTGGGTGCCAGACCAAGACGGAGAATTAAAGTTTTCCCTCACATAAGAATCAGTTGCAGCAGGATGGTTGTGTCTATCCTTAGGTGTCCCAGAAGTCTCTGCTGTAGAGCTATTCTGTGTCATGGTAGACAACTGAGTGGCACTACTCCGTCCTGAGGAGGGAGCTGCTTTCCCTGTGGTAGAAATTGAGGAAGGAAAGGAGTACCTTCCAAGTTTCCATCTGTAGGCTAGCTCTCGCCTAGCACTTCCAAAGCTAATACGCTGGGTGTTTGCCAAAGTCACTATGTCCTGCTCTAATTTGTAGATGTCACACTGACAGGACGATGGGGAACGGGGGCCCTGACAGTGAAAACAATATGGCCCAGGGTCACATTCTGAAGGGTCATGTGCCTCCAATGAGGAGCAGTGACTGAAGCGAGACCTGTTCCTACAAAACTTCTTTATATGTCCATACTCAAAACGATCATAACATTGCATGGGCCTGTCATGAAAAGACTTCACTCTAAGTCGTAAGGGGCCGATGTCAACATGGTGTGGTAAATGGGATCCATAGAAAGTAAGAGTCACCAATTACTGCTTTAATTTATGAACAGAAGACACACTGTCAGGACACATACCCATAATCTCCAGGTCAGAAAACTCATGCAGGTCCTCACAAAAGACTACCCCTTATAGTAATTAAAGCCCTTGTGGGGCTGTACTGTTGTGAATGGACAGTCTGAGGGGCAAGGCATGTGTTGCAACATCCTCCGCTGACTAATATTCCTAGCACGAAGTAGAACCCCCTTGCCATAGAGCTTGATATTCTCCTTTGGGATGGAACCCACCTCCTTCTGGAGGTACTGATATGCACGGATAAGATTAGAGTTGTTCTCTTTATAATAAGCCACAAACCCCTCTGTTTATCCTTATGGAACACATAGTCCTTAAACATGTTAGGCACGTACTCTTCAGCATCATCAATGACATTCTTCGACCGCATCAAGGAGGTCAATACATCAGTTCCCCCCAAAGACAAATCAGGTGCCGTAGCATGTGCAGCTGTTGCTGAGGAAGCGTCCAGGAATGTCATCTAGCAGTTATTTAGGGTGCCAGTTGTGTCCGCACTGTGCAGTCTTATACGGGAAACAACCCCCAACTCTTTGAAAAGACAATGGACTGAGTGAAATGTCAATGTCCTGGATATGTTTCTCAGTACTACTGTGTCTGCAGTCAAGTTGTGCAGGGGTACATTTTTTTTTTCCATACAATTATTCAGGAACCTCACTCCCCCACCCCTCCACCCACCACGGAGCCTAATAAGGGGAGGCCGTGAACCAGGGATGATACCACTGGCAACCCCAGAGGTGGTGAGAGAGTATATGCGGGCAACCACTGGGGGACCTGGGCAAGGGTGACTCCAGGATGATAGGAGCCACCAGGCCCCCCAGTGCCCACTTAACCCTAGTCAACACATGACCAGCTGATTGACCTGGTCAGGCCCAACCAGGCTGCCTGTCCAGCCAGAATGAGGGACCAAAGAGGTGTATTGCTAGCTGCAGGGCGCACTGTAAGGCATCGCTCAACCCCCAGGACCCCTGTCTCCCAGAGTTACGGGATGCCACGCATGGCAAACACGTGGGGAGGCAACAGTCCCACCCTAGATGGTAAGTGGGCAGGGACTAGCATCACCAGCAGGCCTCCTCCACTAGTGATGTAGGGGGTGCTTGGTCCACGACACTGACAAATGCTGAACCCTACTGAGGTAGGCATGCCTCCAAAGGACTGCCAACCATGCTTCAAGCCCCGCCACCACGTCAAGGTGACCCCCCTCAGCAGGGGATGCAGCAGTAGTTGTTTTCCCCAGCTGTTGGAAATTTGAGGTCTGCAGATGAGCCTCTCATCGGTGGTGGCAGGGTGGTTGAGTTACTTGAGCTTGAGCAGCAGTGTGCTGCAGTGCTGGGGTCATCCATGGTTTGGGGAGGACACAAGGATGAGTGGGCATTAGGTTCCCCCCCATAGCTGCAGCACTTTGGTCTGAAGCGTTCACCTCTCTTGATCTTTTCAAGACAGATGCTACCTTTGTGTCTCTCAGAACAGAAGCGACACTTGAATGCTGCACTACACTTCCAGGCCAGATGCCCCTACCTGCTACAGCAGTAGCAGAGATCAGGCTTCAAAACATATCCTGCAACTCTCCTGGGTCCCAGTGTCCTGAAGAATACTGTATTCAGGATCTCTCTCTCTAACAGATCAATAAGCTGTGGTCTGGGATCTTTGTCAACCATTCTTCTCTTCATCCACAGGACATTTTCTGGAGCCTCAAGGTCCTCCATGGCCAAATAGACAGGAACATTATGAATATTAATCCTGGTATGGGGGCAGTTGGTGACAGCTTCCAAAATAATGCCATTAATTCGATCTCTGGTCAAATAACTCACACCATGGCCACTTCTCACAGTCACATACAGATGTGTCATACCTTCTTTGAACAGTATGTAAAAATTCAAGATATTTTTTGCTATTGAAATGGCCACTTTGCTTTTCGTGACAGCGAGAGTTCGTAATCTGAGGGGAAATCCAGCTGCACTGTGGAATTACGATGTTCCTCCACTACACCACATTCCATTTCGTGTTCATTAGCTTGTACATTACTGTTCTTCCCTGTGCGCTGTCATTTGTTGACGTTCAGTAGTGTCATTCATGACACATGGTGCCTCTTGTGCTATGCCACTAGTACTGCCATCCATGGATGTTTCCTGTGGTTGGGATTCTTCATGCCTTTTGTCTCACTCTCCAAAGTCGAGGGACTATCGGAAGTACCAGTCTGTCCCATGTTGCTATAGGCATCATCTGAGGGGTGAAGCCCTCTGTGTTTGCAAGTGCTGAGATGGCCATGTGGGCGCATCGCAGCGCACACACACACACACACACACACACACACACACACACACACAGAGGGAGTCATCCAAGGCAGACGTCCGACATCGGCACTCTGTACCGAACCAACACGGCCAGTGGCATTACCTAAATTAGTATCTTTGTATGAGTCAAGCTCTGTACCAGGTTAGACTAAATGATTTTTCATTATTAAAGGGAAAAAAAAAAAATAAGTTTAAACAAGACTTGTTCAAACAGAAAAAAGAACCACGAGGAAAAAATGTGCTGAGTCAGCTGAGGTTTGTTTAGACTACAGCAACACGGGGAAACTGTACATACTCTGTAAGTACATACTCTGTTCTTTTAGTATTGCAAAATGGATACATACTTTAGTAAAACAAATTTGGAAAAGAAAAGGGATAAAAGTAAAAAGCAAAATGATGATTTCTACCAAGAACTGGTTGAAGTGGAGACTCACAACAGACTGGTTGAACGTGTACACAAACTAGAAATGGCTTTCAAAAATGAAATTGATGAACTAAAGAAGCAAATGCAGTTGCAAAAGGAAGAAATAGAAAAACTAGGAAGGGAGGCCAATAAGAAAGACACAACCATCAGTGAACTAACAGTGGAACTGAGTACGCTTAGGAAGAAAGTGAGTGAAATGGCAAGTACAGTAGTCAATCACGAGAGTGTTATGGAAGAGTTCAAAAATGACACAGAGACAATTAGGCAAGTAAGCAGTCTTATGGACCAGAGCAGTGATATTGAGGAGAAGATAACACAGGTGAATGAAGCTGTGCAAAGCTACAAAAATGATGTAGAAACCACGTATGCTGAAATGGTGAAAGTAAAGAAAGACTTAGAAACAAGGGTGAAGGAAAAAAGCATTAAAAAGGAAGTGAAAAGAATAATCCAAAACAATCCAAAGGTTGTCAGAGATTCAGTAGATATAAACAAATCAATAGTAATCACTGGTATAGAAGAGGAAGAAGTAAAAAACAAGATCACAAGAGACAAAAAGGAGATGGCAAATGTAATGAGCTTACTGAAAGAAGTATCAGAGGAAATCTGTAGTAAAGACATAGAGGAACACAAAAGGTTAGGGAAATACGAGAAAAGCAAGACAAGACCTCTAAAGGTGACTTTCCAGAGTGTAAACACTGTGGAAGAGATACTAAAAAATGCAAAGAATCTTATGGAAAAAGAGGAGTTCAAAAATGTATGGATAAAAAGATGCCTAACACAAGAGGAACTGGAATTACTGCAAGAGAAAAGGGAAGAAGCAAAAACAAAAATTGAGGGAAGATCAGAAGAGGAGAAGATTTTTTTTTTTACAAAGTAATAGGATTGCAGGTACGAAAGTGGTACACAAACAGGATGGAAGAAAAAGGAGGAAGGTAGTAGAACCATGTCATGACAAGTATATAAACAAGATGAGTTGATGTACTCAAATGTGGATGGAATGGTATCTAAATTACTAGAGATGAATGATTATGTCAGAGTAAATGAACCACAAATAATATGCCTAACTGAAACAAAATTAATACCAAGGATATCAAATGACATACTAAACTTAGAGGAATACAATATATGGAGAAGAGACAGAAATTTAAAAAAAGGAGGAGGAATTATAATATTAACTAAGAAATATCTAAAAGTCAATGAAATAAAACTAGATATACCATCACAAGTAGAACTGATTGCAGTAGAGATCAACACATCGGAAGGTAAAGTAATTGTAGCCAATTTGTACATGCCACCCAGATCAAACACATGGGAAAGAGACGAATATGAGGCCCTGGCATAGAGTACAATTCAGAGTATAAGATCATTACTACATAAAATAGAAGGGAAATCGGAAAGAATTATACTAACTGGGGATTTCAACACAAATATAAATTGGAATACTCTAGATATAATTAGCCAAGAAAGCTGTTGGGACCAAAAGCTCCTGGATCTCGTGCAAGAGTTTTTCCTAACGCAATATGTGAGGGAAACCACCAGAAAAAGAGGACTTAATGTACCGTCAGTGCTAGATCTAATATTTACCAGGCAAGAAAATGATATTGACAATTTAATATATCACCCTCCACTCGGCAAAAGCGATCATGCAGTACTAAATCATAACTTCAGGATAGCATATGACATAGCAAACAGCAATGACAGTTACAAAAAGAGCCTAAACTACAAAAAGGGAAATTATCAAGACCTAAAGAAGTATTTCTTAGAAGTTGATTGGGAAAATGAGCTTAGAGGACAAGATATAAATGCTGTATATAAAAAATTCTGTGAATTTTATGAAACAGGAGTCCAGAAGTACATCCCAAAGCACAAAGAAGCAGATAAGAAAATACAGAAGTGGTTCAATACAGAATGTAAAAAATCAAAAGAAGAGATTTGTTGTGGAATAGATACAGAAGACACAATAGTGAAAGGGCGTATAATAATTACAAACAGGCAAGAAACGATTATACAAGAATAAGGAGGGAAGCCCAAAAACAGTTTGAGGAGGATATAATAAATAAAAGTAGTGATCAACCAAAGCTGTTTTACAGCTATATCAGAAGCAAAACCAAAGTAAAAGATATAATACAATCCATCACGGACGAGGGAATCACTTATACACAAGAGAAAGATATTTGTGAAGCACTAAATAAGAATTTCCAATTAGTTTTTACAGAAGAAAAAAAATTTGAGAGGGACTATGTGGAACACGCATGTCCACACATACTACCAGATATACAAATAGCAGAAAAAGTAATACAGGAGGAGTTAAGTAGATCAGACAGAGGAAAAGCAAGTGGTCCTGATGAAATTTCGTTTTGGGTATTATGAGAATGTGCAAAGGAGTTAAGTAAACCATTATTTTTTATTTTCAAGAAATCCTTGAGTCAAGGTAAACTACCTGATATTTGGAAAAAAGCAAATATTATCCCCTTATTCAAGAAAGGAAATAGACAAAATCCACTCAACTACCGACCAGTATCACTGACCAGTGTTGCAAGCAAGGTATTAGAAAAGCTTATAAGAAAAGCTTGGGTAAATCATCTAGAAGAAAACAGTATGATAACAGAAAGACAGTTTGGTTTCAGAAAAGGAAAATCATGTGTTACTAATCTGTTGAGCTACTATGACAGAGTAACAAACACAATACAGGAAAGGGAAGGATGCGTGGACAGTATCTATTTAGATTTCAAGAAAGCTTTTGACACAGTACCACACCAAAGACTTTTATGGAAACTGTACCATCAAGGAGGAATTCGAGGCAAACTGTTTTGTTGGATGCAAGACTTTCTCATAAAAAGAGAAATGAGAACAGTACTAAGAGGAAACTACTCATTACGGAAAGAAGTGACTAGTGGAGTACCACAGGGTTCAGTGCTGGCACCAATCATGTTTTTAGTGTATATAAATGATATAAACAGTAACACTGGAAATGAGAGCTATCTGAATATGTTTGCAGATGATGCAAAAATACAAAGGAGAATTACTAACACAGACTCTTGTAAAGAGCTACAAGAAGAATTAAATAAACTTCATGAATGGAGTAGTACATGGCAAATGGATTTCAGTGTGGACAAGTGTCATGTAATCAAGTTTGGTAAAAGTGGAAAAAGACCTGATTGGGATTATAAGTTAGGAAATAAAACCCTATACACATCAGAAAGAGAGAAAGACCTAGGTGTGATTATCAATAACAGACTATCTCCGGCTGATCACATCAGCGAGAAGGTACGGAACATGTATACACTGCTTGCAAATATGAGAATAGCATTCACATACATAAATGAGGACATGCTAAGAAGGATAATAACATCATTCATTAGACCAACCCTGGAATATGCATCAGTAGTCTGGAGTCCTCATCTCAAAAAGCATATAGACAAAATTGAAAAAGTTCAAAGGGCCGCTACAAGATGGATACCAAGCTTAAGGGACCTAAGCTACGAAGAAAGACTAAATAAACTGAATCTACCAACACTACAGGAGAGAAGGAAAAGAGGTGACATGATAATGCTATATAAGTGCATATCAGGGAAGGAGAAAATAGACATAAATGATTACTTAACATATGGAGAAGCATCAGCAAGAGGACACTGCAAAAAACTGCATAAGAAGAGAGGTGATAAAGACGTAAGGAAATTAAGTTTCCCAAACAGAGCAATTGATCAATGGAATGCACTACCGAATGAAATAGTGTGTGCCAAAACAATTCACAAATTTAAGGATATGTACGATAAATATGGTTTAAGACACGGGACAGTACGAGCTTGACTCATTCCTGTAAAGATACAATTAGGTAAGAATTAGGTAAGAACACACACACACACACACACACACACAGACACACACACACACACACACACACACACACACACTGGGGGAAGACACCGAAAATGATTTTTAAGTTTATAAAACTTCATGAAACACTTTTATTATCACTTAGTTTTATAAAACTTATCGACATAATGTAATTTATGAGTCACTTCATAGCTTAGCTGCACAGTTTGCAACCTCAAATATGTTTGCTAGCTAATGCGCTCAGCACATGACTTAATTACCCCACAATCATATGAGTAATGGCCTGATTCTGGAAAATATTGGATTCATTATGTTTATAACGGATTATGGAAGGCAGGAAATGGATTAGTATCGGCCCATGCACGATTTACATTATCAGAGAGTATTGGCATGCATGATATGGTTCCATATTGGCCCAATACATGCTTTAGGATACTGGATGTTAAGGAACTGGATCTTTATTGGCACAATATATGATTATCAATATCAGGCAGCAGTGAATACCAAACACCGAACTCAGTGGGTATGGCTTACCTGTATACACTCTTATGTAATATAAGCATAAAGATGGCTTCTTTAAAAAAATATGATAGAAAAAAATATATTAAAATTACACGGACCAAGATTCGAATCTGCATCATTACATTGAGCCAATTATTCCTGTATTCACTTGACCACCATGTCATGCCACTACCTAGAGCTTGAGAGGAGATATTTCATGTTTTTATTTTTGTTCAGCGACTCTGTATTAGAAACGATATGCTTATTTGATATAAATATTGTCCTATTAATCTTGTATGCTACTCTCAATACCCAGTATCATGCATAAAGTTAAATACCATTCATCACAGACCATATTCTCACATATAGGAACAACAAAATGTCACTATTTGGAATGGCAGAATATTCCAAAAGCAAATATGTATTTTATTAATATTTTATGGAACTGTTTGCTTCAGTTATAAGGATAATAGTTTCTGCTGTTAATATTTTATGAAACTGTTTGCTTCAGTTATAAGGATAATAGTTTCTGATATTAATATTTTATGGAACTATTTGCTTTAAGTATAAGGATAATAGTTTCTGCTATACTGTTTCTATTGAAATTGGCATCTTTCTCTCTTGAATAATGCGTTATAACAGAATCTAATGCATTAGAATATGCTGACAGTCACGATCCCAGGATGTAGTTAGAGCCCTATTATTGTCATACTGCCATTCAGCTAAGTGAAAAAAAAAAAGTAAAAGGCAGGCTATATTAATGAGGCATTTAATATATGTTCCCCAGAACCATGTATACAGCAGAGAGGAGCGTAATAACATAATTATATATATATATATATATATATATATATAAGTAATCCCTCTAATATCCGAACGCCCAATATCCATCCCCACTAACCGGTCATAATCGTCCCGGGATCCAATATTCCCAAAATGGTCCGAAAACCGCAAAAAAATTGAAAAAAAGCCGAATTTTTCCCGCCCCCTAATTTGAACTTGGCATGCACGGCGCGGGACAGCTTTGTTGTGGCGCGTCATTCCTCCGACGTCCGATAAAGTGCCCCTGCATCCTCCCCACGTTCCGCTTGTCTCTCACCGCGAGCGCACGCTCGTCGTCATGGCTGCCCACGTGCTCGCTTTTGTGGTGGTTCCTTACCTGCTGCAGGCACTCCTGCTGCTCTCGTGCCTCTTATTAGTGTGTGTGTGATGATGGCCCTGCTGCCTGAGAAGAGGAAGAAGATGGTTTTGACTCTGGAGAAGTAACGGGAGATATTGGAGAAAGTAGATGCGGGGTGGTCTTCTTCCTGCATCCTCCGTGAGTTCAACCTGGCCCGATCTACTTTGTTCAATATCAAGAGATCCCGAGACAAACTCATGCAGTACACGGCTGACTTCTCGTCGAGAAGCAAACGCAATGTGGAGAGGAAGGTGATGTTTACTCCCAAGTTTGCTGAAATCGACCGCTCCACGTTGATTTGGTATCGACAGCAACGTGCTGCTGGTGTGATGGTACGTGGTATGGAGCTGGAGGCTGCTGCTGAGTTCGCCAGGCTTCATGACGCCCTAGACTTCAAGGTATCCGAGGGTTGGCTCTTCACGTTCAAGTGATGGCCTTACCAACCGTAAAGCTCATGGCGAAGCTTTGGATGCTAACAAGGATGGAGTTGACGAGTTTCGGCACAAGGTGAAGGGCTTGATCGACAGGGAGGGCCTCACTCTCGGTCAAGTCTACAATGCTGACGAAACTGGTTTATTCTATCGCTCTTTGCCAATGAACACTCTAGCCGAGGAGACAGAGAAGCGTGTACCTGGCCGCAAGCTCTCCAAGCAATGGATATCTGCTTTGTGTTGTGCCAATGCTAACGGCATGCACCGGCTTAAGCCCATTATTGTTGGCCGTGCAAAGCAGCCTCAGTGTCTTCGTGGGGTGATGGATGTCCTTCCTGTCGTCTGGTACCATTCTTTGAAGGCATGGTTTACAGCCCAGATCTTCAAACACTGGTTCCACCGCCACTTCGTCAAGGAGGTCATACATTACGAGACGAAGACACTGGGAATCCCGCGCGACCAGGTAAAGGCCCTCCTTCTCCTCGACAATGCACCTGCCCACCCGTGCAACAAGGACTTGGTGGCTGAGAATGGCCAGATTAGGTGCATGTTTCTGCCACCTAATACAACTGCTCTCATCCAACCAATGGACCAAGGAGTGATCGTGGCAACAAAGCGCCTATACCAACGGAAGTTCCTGGACGAGGTGATGGTTGTTCTCGAGGACGAGGACGAGCGCAGGGAGTGACGGGACACGCGAGCCCAGAGGACTTTGGAAAACCTTCGCCGCTACAACATCAAGTCTGCAATCTACAACTGGGCCAGTGCATGTAAGTCCCTGTCAAGACTCTAGAAAATGGTTGGTCTCGTCTGCTTCTCGGAACGGTTGTGGAGTACGATTTTCTAGGTTTTGACGTGGATGATTTCCATGCACGGCTATGTATGCATGGCGACGATGTTGATGTGGACGATGCGTGTGAGTGGTTGGATGACGACGAGAGCAATCCTGGGTATCAGACATTGTCTGATATCGAGATCGCATCTTCAGTTGCAGGTGTCAGTACCCAGCTTGAAGATTCCGATGAGGACAGCGACGATGATGCGGACTCCTCTCAGCATGACACTACTCCAGCCATCCCCAAGCTAAGTGCACTCTGGGAACACCTAGAGTTCGTTCTTGACTACCTGGAACATCCGGACTGCAACAGGGAGATGGGGCCCTTGGGACTTGTGGAGGAAGTGTGTGCTTTCAGACAGTGCATCATCAATCATCAGAATCGTCGGTCTTTGCTTCAATCAACGATTGACAGTTTTTTCAGGCCCGTGACCCCCGCTGTGCCCAGCCCTGGCTCCACTCCGTTGCCTCCCCAAGACAGGCCCTCATGCTTCGAGCCACAACCCAGCACATCAGCCACGGTGGAGTCACCACTCGACGTGAGTTTGCGTCTGTCTTCAGAGTTGTCTGCAGTGGGTACGCCATCACCACGACCCAGCAACGCACCCCTAGGTCACCTGCCAATGATACTCTCGGAGTCTGACAGTGATTAAACAGCAAGAACTTCTCCACTAGACCACACGGGAATTTACAGTGTTGTGCAGTGAAAAAAACAGTGTGTTGTGTTAAGGATTTACAGTTGTGAGTGAGACTACAATTTTGGAACAATAGTTAACGTAAATAGAGTTGCTTGATTTTGCTTTAGAAAATGGTTAGAAGAGTGGGAAAAGTTAAAGTGCAGAGTGCAACACTTAGCAAGTTACAATGGAGCATAAGTTAGACAAGAGTGCGCACTGTGAAGAGAACAGACTTCTGAGTGCGATTGACTAAGTTCAGTGCAAGACTTCATGAACAGTGTACTGCAAGTGCTTCAGGAAATCCTTCTTAATGTCAGAGTCTGAGAGGAGGCGGTTATTCATCGAGATGGCCGTGGACTTGCTGTAAGTAGCAAAATGTTTAATACTGTACTTTTTTCCATACTATACTTACCTCAAACACTTTATTTCACTCTTTAATGTCCTTTATTGGTGTGAATAGGGTGTTAGGAGCTATGCATGTGCAGTAGGAAGGTGTTTTTCTGAGTTAGGCTAGGTTAGGGTCCAGAAGTACCAGTCCAGGAGCTATGCACTTCTACGTACCCAGAATATTTAATATTGTATGAACCTACCTCAAAACCCTCATTTTATGCTTCTTTTGCATTTATTTCAGTCTTTTATGTGCCTTATTGGTGTGATTTGGGTCTTAAATAGGTGCTATGCATGTCCAGAGGGAGTTGTATAGGTGTTTCTCTGAGTTAGGGTCCATAAGTACAATTCCATGAGCTGGGGCCCAATATCCGGCCAGGACCACTATCCGGACCTGCCTATGGCCATATTACATCGGATATTGGAGGGATTACTTATATATATATATATATATATATATATATATATATATATAAATATATTTATATATGTAATTAGGTCTATAAAACTATTAAACTTGTCACTTGCAGCCAGGGATCACTGATGGCGCAGTTGGCAGTGTGTTGGTTGTGAGTTGCAAGAACGCAGGTTCGAAACCTTCCTGCGTAAGTAATTAAAATTTTCTCATTTCACACATTGATCGCTTGACAACAGTGCAGGAAGTAAGGAGAGCTTGGCCTGACATCATACGGTCTTGGCAAATTAATGAAATCTGGGTGAGCTCCATGAAAAATGAAGGCAAGATTTTAAAACTTATCTATATCGGATATTGGAACTATAATGGAAGACAGTAATTGGCCCATAATCAGATTGATACATTTCCGTTAATGGGCCGGGGTGGAAACGGATAATGGATTGACATTGACCCATTACAGACAGTAGAATCTGGAAGTATCGGGCCAATACTTGATGTACAGGAAAACCAGTATTGGGCCATTATTGTGCCAATAGTTCAGTGCTTGTTGGGCACACATTATCGCCAAAAAAAATTCTAAATAATTTGTATTTTATGACAGTAATTCATAGTATACCATAAAATAACACTTTCAGTCACTCATGTATGATTTTTATGTGATTTGGGTGCATATTATTTCGTATTATTTGAGAGAGAGAGAGAGAGAGAGAGAGAGAGAGAGAGAGAGGGAAGCAGTTAAACCAGTTTAGACCAGCCCTCATGGAGGGTGTGTACACGTGCATGTATGTACGTATGTTCTTACCTAATTGTATCTTTACAGGAATGAGTCAAGCTCGTACTGTCCCGTGTCTTACACCATATTTATCGTACATATCCTTAACTTTGTGAATTATTTTGGCACACACTATTTCATTCGGTAGTGCATTCCATTGATCAATTGCTCTGTTTGGGAAACTGAATTTCCTTACGTCTTTATCACCTCTCTTCTTATGCAGTTTTTTGCAGTGTCCTCTTGCTGATGCTTCTCCATATGTTAAGTAATCATTTATGTCTATTTTCTCCTTCCCTGATATGCACTTATATAGCATTATCAGGTCACCTCTTTTCCTTCTCTCCTGTAGTGTTGGTAGATTCATTATATTTAGTCTTTCTTCGTAGCTTAGGTCCCTTAAGCTTGGTATCCATCTTGTAGCGGCCCTTTGAACTTTTTCAATCTTGTCTATGTGCTTTTTGAGATGAGGACTCCAGACTACTGATGCATATTCCAGGGTTGGTCTAATGAATGATATTATTATCCTTCTTAGCATGTCTTCATTTATGTATGTGAATGCTATTCTCATATTTGCAAGCAGTGTATACATGTTCCGTACCTTCTCGCTGATGTGGTCAGCCGGAGATAGTCTGTTATTGATGATCACACCTAGGTCTTTCTCTCTGATGTGTATAGGGTTTTATTTCCTAACTTATAATCCCAATCAGGTCTTTTTCCACTTTTACCAAACTTGATTACATGACACTTGTCCACATGGAATTCCATTTGCCATGTACTACTCCATTCATGAAGTTTATTTAATTCTTCTTGTAGCTCTTTACAAGAGTCTGTGTTAGTAATTCTCCTTTGTATTTTTACATCATCTGCAAACATATTCAGATAGCTCTCATTTCTAGTGTTACTGTTTATATCATTTATATACACTAAAAACATGATTGGTGCTAGCACTGAACCCTGTGGTACTCCACTAGTCACTTCTTTCCACGATGAGTAGTTTCCTCTTAGTACTGTTCTCATTTCTCTTTTCATGAGAAGGTCTTGCATCCAACAAAACAGTTTGCCTCGAATTCCTCCTTGATGGTACAGTTTCCATAAAAGTCTTTGGTGTGGTACTGTGTCAAAAGCTTTCTTGAAATCTAAATAGATACTGTCCACCCATCCTTCCCTTTCCTGTATTGTGTTTGTTACTCTGTCATAGTAGCTCAACAGATTAGTAACACAGGATTTTCCTTTTCTGAAACCAAACTGTCTTTCTGTTATCATACTGTGTTCTTCTAGATGATTTTCCCAAGCCTTATAAGCTTTTCTAATACCTTGCTTACAACACTGGTCAGTGATACTGGTCGGTAGTTGAATGGATTTTGTCTATTTCCTTTCTTGAATAAGGGGACAATATTTGCTTTTTTCCAAATATCAGGTAGTTTACCTTGACTCAAGGATTTCTTGAAAATTAAAAATAATGGTTTACTTAACTCCTTTGCACATTCTCGTAGTACCCAACATGAAATTTCATCAGGACCACTTGCTTTTCCTCTGTCTGATCTACTTAACTCCTCCTGTATTACTTTTTCTGCTATTCGTATATCTGGTAGTATGTGTGGACATGCATGTTCCACATTGTCCCTCTCAAAATTTTTTTCTTCTGTAAAAACTAATTGGAAATTCTTATTTAGTGCTTCACAAATATCCTTCTCTTGTGTATAAGTGATTCCCTCGTCCGTAATGGATTGTATTATATCTTTTACTTTGGTTTTGCTTCTGATATAGCAGTAAAACAGCTTTGGTTGATCACTACTTTTATTTATTATATCCTCCTCAAACTGTTTTTGAGCTTCCCTCCTTATTCTTGTATAATCGTTTCTTGCCTGTTTGTAATTATTATACGCCCTTTCACTATTATGTCATCTGTATCTATTCCACAATAAATCTCTTCTTTCTTTTGATTTTTTTATATTTTGTATTGAACCATTTCTGTATTTTCTTATCTGCTTCTTTGTGCTGTGGGATGTACTTCTGGACTCCTGTTTCATAAAATTCACAGAATTTTTTATATACAGCATGTAAATCTTGTCCTCTAAGCTCATTTTCCCAATCAGCTTCTAAGAAATACTTCTTTAGGTCTTGATAATTTCCCTTTTTATAGTTTAGGCTCTTTTTGTAACTGTCATTGCTGTTTACTATGTCATATGCTATCCTGAAGTTATAATTTAGTACTGCATGATCGCTTTTGCCGAGTGGAGGGTGATATATTAAACTGTCAATATCATTTTCTTGCCTAGTAAATATTAGATCTAGCACTGAAGGTACATCAAGTCCTCTTTTTCTGGTGGTTTCCCTCAAATGTTGCGTTAGGAAGAACTCTTGTACGAGATCCAGGAGCTTTTGGTCCCAACAGCTTTCTTGGCTAATTATATCTAGAGTATTCCAATTTATATTTGTATTGAAATCCCCAGTTAGTATAATTCTTTCTGATTTCTCTTCCATTTTATGTAGTAATGATCTTAAACTCTGAATTGTACTCTCTGCCAGGTCCTCATATTCATCTCTTTCCCTGTGTGTTTGATCTGGGTGGCGTGTACAAATTGGCTACAATTACTTTACCTTCAGATGTGTTGATCTCTACTGCAATCAGTTCTACTTGTGATGGTATATCTAGTTTTATTTCATTGACTTTTAGATTTTTCTTAGTTAATATTATAATTCCTCCTCCTTTTTTTTAATTTCTGTCTCTTCTCCATATATTGTATTCCTCTAAGTTTAGTATGCCATTGGATATCCTTGGTGTTAATTTTGTTTCAGTTAGGCATATTATTTGTGGTTCATTTTCTCTGACAATCATTCATCTCTAGTAATTTAGATACCATTCTATCCACATTTGAGTACATCAACTTTATCATCTTGTTTATATACTTGTCATGACGTGGTTCTACTACCTTCCTCCTTTTTATTTCATCCTGTTTGTGTACCACTTTCGTACCTGCAATCCTATTACTTTGTAAAAAAATTTCTTCTTCTCCTCTACTGATCTTCCCTCTTTTTTTTTTTTTTTTTTTTTTTTTGCTTCCTCCCTTTTCTCTTGCAGTAATTCCAGTTCCTCTTGTGTTAGGCATCTTTTTATCCATACATTTTTGAACTCCTCTTTTTCCATAAGATTCTTTGCATTTTTTAGTATCTCTTCCACAGTGTTTACACTCTGGAAAGTCACCTTTAGAGGTCTTGTTTTGCTTTTCTCATATTTCCCTAACCTTTTGTGTTCCTCTATGTCTTTACTACAGATTTCCTCTGATACTTCCTTCAGTAAGCTCATTACATTTGCCATCTCCTTTTTGTTTCTTGTGATCTTGTTTTTTACTTCTTCCTCTTCTATACCAGTGATTACTGTAGATTTGTTTATATCTACTGAATCTCTGACTAACTTTGGATTGTTTTGGATTATTCTCTTTCACTTCCTTTTAATGCTTTTTTCCTCCACCCTTGTTTCTAAGTCTTTCTTTACTTTCACCATTTCAGCATACATGGTTTCCACATCATTTTTGTAGCTTTGCACAGCTTCATTCACCTGTGTTATCTTCTCAATATCACTGCTCTGGTCCATAAGACTGCTTACTTGCCTAATTGTCTCTGTGTCATTTTTGAACTCTTCCATAACACTCTCGTGATTGACTACTGTACTTGCCATTTCACTCACTTTCTTCCTAAGCGTACTCAGTTCCACTGTTAGTTCACTGATGGTTGTGTCTTTCTTATTGGCCTCCCTTCCTAGTTTTTCTATTTCTTCCTTTTGCAAGTGCATCTGCTTCTTTATTTCATCAATTTCATTTTTGAAAGCCATTTCTAGTTTGTTTACACGTTCAACCAGTCTATTGTGAGTCTCCACTTCAACCAGTTCTTGGTAGAAATCATCATTTTGCTTTTTACTTTTATCCCTTTTCTTTTCCAATTTGCAATACTAAAAGTGCAAAGTATATACTTACAATCCCCGTGTTGTTGTAGTCTAAACAAACCTCAGATGACTCAGCATATTCTTTCGTCTTGTTTTTCTTTCCTGTTTTTACAAGTCTTGTTGAAACTTATTATTTTTTTCCTTTTAATAACGAAAAATCGTTTAGTCTAACCTAGTACAGAGGCTGACTCGTGCAAAGATACTAATTTAGGTAATGCCACTGGCTGTGTTGGTTCGGTACGGAGCGCCGATGTCGCACGTCCTCCTCGGTTGAATCCCTCTACGTGTGAGGGAAAGATAGTGTATGTGTATATACAGTAGTTTCATGAGGAAGGGAGAGAGAGAGAGAGAGAGAGAGAGAGAGACAGACAGACAGACAGACAGAGACAGACAGTTGATGGGATGATGAAGTGAGTGAAATAAAAGTGAGTGAAAGTTGGTGAAAATGACTGCGAAAATAAAAGGTAACAGGAAGGAAGGTGAAAGTGAAGGTGGAACTGAAGGTGAAAGTGAAGTTAAAAGTGAAAGCGAAGGTGAAAGTCCTGATGAAAGTGAACAGGAAAGTGAAGATGAAAGTGAAATTGAAAGTGAAGGTGAAGGAGGTGAAAGTGAAGGTGAAAATTAAACAAAAAATTAAGGTAAATATGAAGATGAAAGCAAAAATAAAGGTGCAAATGAGGATGAAAGTGAAAGTGAAGTTGAAAGTGAAAGTGAAGGCAAAAGTGAAAGTGAAGGTGAAAATGAAGGTGAAATCAAAACTGAAGGCGAATTTGAAAGTGAAGGTGAAAGTGAGAGGTGAAGGTGAAAGTGAATGTGAAATGAGGGTGAAAAGGTGAAAGCGAAAATGAAGGTGAATTTGAAAGTGGAGGTGAATGTGAAAGTGAAAGTAGAAGTAAAGTGAAAGTGAAGGTGAAAGTGAAAGTGTGAAAATTAAATGAGAAATAAAAATAAAAATGCACGTGCCCAGTGTGGAGAGAGAGAGAGAGAGAGAGAGAGAGAGAGAGAGAGAGAATACAGGAATAACATAAGCGGCGTCCCTTCACGAGCAGATAAGGCATAACATCGGTCCCTTCTCTCTCTCCCTCTCTCTTTCTCCATTCCCTCCCTCCCATCCCCTCTCTGTCCAGAGAGAGAAAGAGTTCAAATTCAAGTATTCAAATTCAAATACTTTACTTCCACTAAGCAGTGGTTATTAATAAAGATACATGTTTCGATATATAGTAAGTACAGTACATTGAAAAAATTAAAAATCAATAAAAATGAAGACAAATTTAGAGCAAAATAAAATATCAATTGCGAATGCATCCTAGGGATTTCAGGTCATAAAACTTTTTCCTCTTCCATAAGAAAACATAGCAGCCTAGATCTGAATACTGGTAGGCTACTGGCATTGGTTATTAAAGCGTGCAATTAATTCCAGAGCTTTGGGCCCAGTACAGCTAGTGACCTGGCACCAGTGCTAGTGTGGACTCTTGGTACATATGGGCTATTTTGTTGTCTGGCTACACTTCCAGTCACGTTTTGCACAGTAGCAATGGACATAAACCATTCAGGGTACACACAACGCAGTATCTTATACATAGTACAGTACGTATCGAATGCATGCTTTTGTTTAATACTGAGCCATCTTAACTCTTTCAGGGCTGGAGAAACATGATCGTATTTCCTCATTCCACCTACAGCAACTTTAGCAGCAAAGTTCAATAGTTTCTGGGCATTGTGTATAAGAGTTCCGTTGGTTGTACCCCATATCCTAATACTATAATTAATCAAGTTCAACACAAGAGTCTGAAATATGAATATAAGAGTCTGTTTCTGGAAATTGTTACTTAAACGATTTATATACATCAGTGTTCGCATAACTTTTTTATTTAACTCATTAACATGCACATCCAAGATCATATACTTACCTATATAAAGACCTAAATTTTTAACATGACTACTAGGAGACTAAATACAGGAATGAGATGGGCAAGCGCCTGGGCATGACTCCTGCCTGATTGGATGTTTGGATGACGGGGGTTGGGGGATTTTTTGCGATTGCAATCGACATCTTCATGATTGCCAGTAGGTAACTGAATACAAAGGTTGACCCATGCTACACGTCTAATACCCCATCATCCCTCTCAGAGAGTGTATTCATATGCAACATTTTAAAAATGTGCAAAATTTTGTGGAAATTTCACACAGTTCTTCCAGACTGGATGATGCGGTCTCCCAATCGGCATTTCCGGAATGCTGTACGTAGCTGGTGGATTAAAGGTCACAGACTAGTTTATGAAGCCAACATTTCATGCATTATATACCATAACTACTTATGGTGAAGCTTCCCTATTGTGGCTACACAATAAGCAAATAGATAACTAGTTATTATTAAGCTTTGACATATAAATGAAGCTTACTGTTTTCGAAAGTATTGTCTTCAGATCTTGTTGATATTTTACAAGAAGCTTCCTTAGGTTAATCTAAGTACATGTTAAAAATATGAATGACCAACTATTTTTAAAGGTCAGGGACTTGTTTATGATGTCAAATTTCACGCCTTATATACCAATTATTGTCAAACTCCCTTATTATTGGTACACAATAAGTAAATAGATAACTTCACAAAAAAAAAAAAAAAAAAAATAGGACTACCACTTTTAGCCAAAAAAAAAAAACAAAAAAACTTAGGACTGATATTTTAAAAAGAATGGAAAAAATTGAAACAAAACACCAGATTTACATAGACGAATCTTTTATTCAATACTTTAACCCCCCCCCCTACTCCCACAACCATGGAAGCACCCCCACACCATTACGTAAGCATCATATTTCACGTTCTTAAACAGTACAGTATACTTGGAATTGAAGCAGTTAGACCCACGTGGGCGTCTAACCTTCCTGTTGGCACTCCTTGTTACATGGAAGCACGATTCATTGCTGAAAACAACAGTTTTCCAATTTTCTTCCATTAATAGTTTGTGCTTCTTCCATAATTCAAGGCACTTCTATTTTATGGCCGGAGTAAGAAAAGGCTTCTTGGTGGCAGTGTGGCAATAAAGTCCAACCATTGTAGCCAATGTAGAATCATCATTATAGACATACTGGCAAGCACATCCAGGTTTTCAGCATTCAATTGCTTACTTGTTATGAATGGCTGATTCATAACCATCCTTTTGAGCAGGTTGTCCGTCTTCTCAGTCGTTTTCCCCGGTCGTCCAGATCCTTTCGCACCAATGCTATTTTGAGATCCCCGTGTTCGGCACGATTGCACAAAATTAAAATGGTGTTTTTGGAAACTCATAGCTCCTACGTTGTTTGAGACATAGACTTGCCACCTTTATATGTGGTGACAGTCTGTGTCTTCTGGACGATGGAGAGCAATTTACCCAGCATATTGTTTCTGTCGTCAAGTGGAAGGGTGTAGAGCTACGTGGGTAAAAATGCAATGATGAGCACAGGTGAATAAAACATGGACACTCTCCTCTGCATGGCTATTTTAACAGTGAGTGTTCTGAGCGAGGTGGCGGTCTTTCTCAGGTAGCCAATGAGTTGCCAAATGTATGAGAATCTCGGAAAAAATCATTAGGTCCTTCTGAGAACAGCAGAAACTGTTAGGACACTCTTTCCAGGCCTAATTCATTTTACATCGAAAGTTTTTATTTATTTATTTATTTTTTTTGCCGTGAGTGTAGTTACTGTTAATATCATTGATGATTACTGTTGTTGTTTTTATTATTATTAAGCTTTGCCATATGAATGGCAGTTTATTTTTTTTTTGTATTATTTTTCTTTACACTTTAATCAGTTCTTAGATCATACAGGAAGGTATTTGAGCAACTGAAATACTTGTACCAAATGCGAATGAACTTGGCCTATTTTTGAAGGTCATACTCTCGATTTTAGATGAAAAATTGCATAATTGAAACTGAAATATTTTAGAAAGTAATTGAGATACAGTTCTTTGGTTGAAAATCCTATGGTAAAGTAGTTTGCTGAGAATATTGCGCAGAATATTTTGCCATTTAGCATTTTGGAAAGTGCCGAATTCAAATCTGCTCAGTTTTCTTTGTTGCAAGTTTTACAGAAAACCTCAAAAGTTGTAAAGCTGTAACTATACAGAAATATTGTTGTGGCATCTATTATCTCCGAGGATATGGTTACAGTTAAGTATATAGTTAGCCAGTTATTGAGACAAATGTAAAATGTACCTGTGCCTTCTTCCACATTTTTGTCTTCAGATCTTGATTTTACAGAAGAGTAGGCTACATGTTCCAAATATGAATGGCCTTCAACTGCTTTTTAAGGTCACAAACTTGTTTATGATCCCCCAAAATCAAAACATATATACCATAAACAGTTATGGCGAAGCTTCCTTAGTGTGGCAATATGATAAGTAAATATGTAACTAGTTAAACTTTGGCATATTGATGGCGAAACTTCTCGTTTTTCGTATTATTATTTTTCTTTGCATTTTTTTCTTCAATCTTGATGATATTACAGATGAAGATACCCTAGGATAACCCAAGTCCTTGTGCCAAATATAAATGATGACCTATTATTTGAAGGTAATATACTAATTTTTATTCTAAAATTTGCATATTTGAAACTGAATGGTCTAAGAGATTAATTTAGGTTCAAAATCCTATGACAAAAATGTTTGTCGAATATTTTTGTCTTAATATTTTGCTTTTAGCCTGGTGGAGAATGCCTGTGTGATACGAGACTGAGTGAGATGTCAATATGAGTGGTTCAGAATGAGTAGTCCTGTACCATTGTGACCTTCCATTCTTTGTACGACTGGCTGAAGCAAAGAGTGAGTGAAACGCGACTGTCAAACACTTCTGAGAGTGTATGGAGACACACCCAAAATGAGACAGAAATTTTTCAGCTTTTTACCACCTTGTTCATTCTCTGCACTGTTCCTGTAATAAAGACGAAAATATTCTGCCGCTTTTGCTGTCACGTTCAACACACCTAGACCACAACATGGCACAGTGAGTAGGATATCAGATGGGATATTCGTGAGAAGGATCCTGAAGTGGCTTTGCTATATCAAGAAACACAAAAGGTGTGGCGAACGAGAGCCGAGCCGTAATGAATAAACAGATGAAGCAACTTGCTGCACTGCTGGAAACAAATGGACTTGCTGGAGAAACTAGCCGTCCCTCAACCGGTGCATGGTGACAGTGGTTGAGACACATACACGACAGGCAGTTTCATCGTCTCTTCACAGTATTATCCTTGTTCTCCATCTTTCTTCATATGCATTACTTAGGGAATTCCATGCCTGGCACTATAAGTTTGAAGGATATGTACTGATCATGGAAATAAGTATATACTGTACATTGTCACCTGCTGAGCTAAGATTGGCATTAGTGGCTGTGTTGGACAACTTCTGGACCTGAACTCTACGGTATGGGCTTAGAGTGCCAGACCCAACAGATCTTCATACTGGTCTCAAAGCCATGGAGGACTATCTGAGACATCAATGCAACGTCATTGCGAATCGACAAGAGTCTTACTTAAGCAAGCAGGAGCCAGGTGAGAGCTTTGATGACTATACTTGTGTGATTAAGAAATTCTTGCATTTTGTGACTAGGAACTTTTGTGTGGAAAATCGCTCAAGAGGCAGAATTGTTGTGGGGACGAGAAATGAAGAAGTATTAAAACGCATGCTAGAGGAGAAGGCTCTATGTTTGGAAAAAGCAATCAATATTTGCTGAGCTTCAGAGAATGCAAACAAAAACAGTGCAGTAATTCGTGGTGAGGGTAATCATGTACTGGCAAAAGCGTACAGGCATTGTGAGGCACAAGCACCTCGTATTAATAAAACTTTCAAATCTGCTAAGTGTCACAGGTATGGCAAGGAACAGCATAAGGAGATGCAAAACTGCAAGGCACTACATCAGACCTGTAATTGACGTGGCAAGACTGGTCACTTTGCTGTTGCAGGCAATGCACCACTGTCTTGCCTGGGTATTTTCACCTGCAGGATAGATTTGGGGAAGAAGCACACGGTTGACCAAGTAGTGGTTGTTAATGAGTTTAAGGAAGCATTGTTGAGTTGGTTTGATTCAGTGGCATTAGGAATTTTACCTAATAATTTTCCTGCACAGATTCGGTCCTTGGAAAGTGTTGGATCTTCATGGAACCCTGAGGATGCACTTTCATCTTCGCCGCCAGTATTTCACAGATGGCCGCACACCTATGAACCTATGGCAGCCCAGAAGAGCATGCAGCAGCCATCATAGCAGCATATCCACATGTCTTCGGTGCAGCAACAACTTTGGATTGTGACCCATAGTTTGAGAATCACTGATCTAGAGGCCCGAAATTGGATGGAGACAAAGAGGGCATTGTCTCTGCCTGTTCGAGATGCTGCACACTCCTGCCAAATCCTCAGAAAGAACCATTGTGGCAGGATGACGAACCGCCAAACCGTGTCTTTGAGTCAGTCTTAGAGTACTTCCACTTGGCAGTTCATACATTCCTATATGTACAGTATGTGGATCGTCTCTCTGGATGGCCATGTGTCTTTTCATGCCCTAGAAGAGCTTCTGCATTGCATCTGGTCACTACTTTTTGTTCTGTGTTTGCAGACTGTTGAGCCCATGTGCTTCTACGAACTTATGGTGAACTACAGTTTACATCCTCTACTGCTCAGCGCTTCCTGTCCAAACGGGGTGCTGAGCACTGGATTACCTTGTAATACAATGCGAAATCAAATGGACACACAGAAGCTGCAGCTAAGATGTGAAGAAACTGATAGAAACCACCACGACTTGTGACCAATTGGATAGTAATCAATTTGCTAAGGGATTACTGGAGTTGAGGAACATTCCGTGAGCCGTATTAAGATCACCAGCACAGGTATTGTTCAAAAATCCAGTTCGGTCACTAATCCCTGTGCATTATCATACATTTGCTGCAAAGTGGCAGCGTGCAGTGGAGGAATGTAACGCTAAGACAGAGAGACTCTGTCGCCAGGCCAAGGAAAGTCATGATGCAGTGGCAATGCCTTTGTCTAAGTTACATTTTGCTGCCAATGTCGACATACAGGACCAGGCAACAGGGCACTGGAATCAGCTGGGTGCCACTGTTGGCAATGAGGCATACCGTGACTACCTGGTCAAGACTAAGAGTGGCAGGATTCTGTGGAGGAACCGCAAGTTCCTTCGTCCTGACTGACCTTTCATGCCATGGGATGCAATAACAAATATACTGGAGAACTGCAAGAGGAACACAAATGAGTCACCACCAGTGGACCATGATGTGGGCACCTCTGTACCTGCTATAACCTTCTAGAGACAGATTCTAGAGCCCATCATGCATGACCTATGCCCACACCAGGTCGCAGTACCCACAACAGGAGGGAGCCACGTCCAATAGTGGTGCAGTGGGATTTGGATACCTATGATTAGCCAGACGACCAAGATAAAGCAGATGACAGATTATCAACGGCTACCCCTGTCGCCTTGGAGGGGGGGGGGGAGGATAGGAGACTGACAGGTGTCAATATGAGTGATTCAGAATGAGTGTTCCCATACCAGTGTTACCTTCCATTCTTTTTATGACTGACTGAAGTAAAGAGTGAGTGAAGCATGACTGTGAAACTCCTTTGAGTGTGTATATATAGGGGAACACCCATTTGCCTTAATGACCAGGGGCTTCGGCCCCATTGGTCGATAGGCAATAAAAAAAAAAAAAAAAAAAAAAAAGACACCCAAAATGAGACAGATTTTTTATATATTTTTTAGCCTTCCACCACCGTGTTCGTTTCCTGCACTGTTCCTGTAATACAGAAGAAAATTCTGCTGCATTTACTGTCACGTTTAACACACCGGCAACACAACAGTATTGGTTTCAGATCTGCTCAGTTTTTTCTCTGCAACACGTTTTAGAGAAAACCATAAAAGCTTTAAAACTGTAACTTTTCAGTATACGAGTATATCTGTGGTCCCTCTTATGATCTGAAAGGAATATGCTTACAGTTAAGCATACAGTTAGCCTGCAAGTGAGACAAACGTAAAATTTACACATGCGTTCTTCGACACCTTTGTCTTCAGATCCTGTTGATGTTAAACAAGAAGCTACCTTAGGGTCTTCAGATCGTGTTTATAGTACACATTCCATTTATGCCATATGGCAGAGCTTCGTTATTGTGGCTGCACAGTAAGAATAGGTAACTAGTCATCATTATTGTTGTTGTTTTTATTATTATTATTATTATTATTATTATTATTATTATAGTGGTTTTGTTACACATCAGGTAGAAAATCTCCACATAGAATGAGACAAGTATCGATATATTATTGAGCCATATAAACTCCTATTAAATATCCGTACCACACATCACTGTCACCAGCTATGGTTTGCATCCTCTCGCAGTGAGACAAAGTTTGGTTTAACTTTTCCGTCTATCTGCAGTTGTATTTTCATGTGCAGCCAGATATTATGTATTCATTTACGTAATTATGAAAAATCAATCCCATCAGCCAGAGGACGTTTTTCTGTATATAACTCCTAGTGACCAAACTTGTTTTAGTTAGCTTAAGTAAGACGTATCTTACTGTGTTAACAATGGCAATAAATAACCCTTTCATTTCAAAAAGTGCCTTAAGCTAACATTATCCAGTGAAGAGAGCAAGAATATTTGACATACAGTCGGCATCATGATGAAAGTTTATGTACTGTTCACTTTTCAGACACTTTTATAGCTAGATGTTATTGCCGTCATTATTTCATTTTTACCTCGTGTTTTCCCTGATTCTAACAGAGTGTCAAATTTGTTGTTGGGAGCTGATGTGATGGAAAGAAAGGCTGATGAGGAAGAGTCCCTGGCAGAGTTGTTGGGATGGATAATGGACAGGGAACTTCTTGGCTGCTCTCTACTGCTTGCCTTAGACCCCAGCTACCTAACAACATCTTTTGTCAACCAGCTGAATTCAACACATTACTTCATGCAGGTCATGTGCTTTGCTTTACCTTTTGTAGTCCAACACGTAGGGTATTAAAGTATTTCATTTTAGATATTGTCAGATGATTTTTTAAGCTTTGGGAGACTTCTGACAAATGGGGCGTTTACGAAAAGACTAAATGCAAAAATGACACGAGCACTTCTTGATTGCACCCTCTTGTAAATGTTCTGTGAGATAGATTTTTTTTTTTTTTGTCAGAGATCTTCGCTTTATTCTTTACGAATAACTCATTACGGTATATGGATAGGGATATGGAAGACGTGCAGATTGGCGTCTGAGGAAGGTAGAGCCCAGGAGAATTGGAAGTCAGGTATAATTATTCCCCTGTACAAAGGAAAAGGAGAAAAAGAAGCATGCGATAATCATAGGGGCATTTGTCTTCATAGTGTAATACCAAAAGTATATGGTAGGGTACTTGCTGATAGAATTAGCGATGGAACAGAGGAATTATTTGGAGAGAACCGGGAAGTTTTGGGAATGGAAGAGGTTGTGTAGATCAAATATTAATCCATAGGTCTTTACTGGAAAAGTTTCTAGAGAAGGGAAAGAAGTTGTATCCAGCCTCCATGGATATAGAGAAAGCATATGACAAACAAGGAATGTGGTTAATATTAAGAGTACTGTATATGTAGTAAATGGGAATCTGTTGAATGCCGTGAATAATATGTATGATGGTGCTAAAGCTGCAGTGCATGTGGAATTTTTCTGTCTGAATATTGGATTGAAACAGGGATATGTCATGTCTTCGTAGTTGTTCAGTTCTTATATGGATGGAGTTATGAATGAACTATAAGGAACAGTGGATGTTGGAGCGACCCTAGTGAGAGAGGGCAGCGTCTGGAAACTTAATATTCTGTAGTTTGCAGATGTTACTGAACTGATCAGTGAAGATGAAGAGGAACTGCTAGGGTTTGTGAATGAGTTTGGGAGAGTGTGTATGTAACGGAAGGTGAATGTAGGGAAGAGTAAAGTTATGGTCCTCAAGCGAAATGAAGTCACTAAATGCACAGTGAGGCTGGACGATGAGGAAACGGAAAGTATCAGGACATTTCAGTCCTTGGGTAGTATGATAAATAAGGATGGAAGTTTGGAGATGAAATGCTTGAAAGGGTACAAAAGGGAAGAAAATTTGTTGGTTCTTTGAAAACAGTGATAAGAAATAAGGATGTGAGTATGGAAGTAAAGTAGTCGTTGCATGATAGTATTGTGATACCAACTGCAACGTATGGAAGTGAAGTTTGGACCTTGCTGGAAGAACACAAGTCAAGAGTGAGAGCAGTGGAAATGAGTTATTTACGATTTGCATGTGGAGTTACATGGAGAGACAGACTGACAAATGAGGAAATGAAGGAGAGTTTTGGTGTGGATGTGGGTGTGATGGAAAGCGTTTGGAAAAATACACTGGGGTGGTTTGGCCATGTGGAGAGGATGGAGAGCGAGAGACCAGCGAGGAGAGTGTATGTGAATGAGCTGGAGGAGAGGGGAGAGAGAGGGGGAGGCCGAGGATGAGATGGAGGGTTGGAGTGGAGAGATATATGAGAGAGAGGGGTGTGAGCTGAGGGAAGGGCAGCGAAATGGCGGGGAACAGTTGACATGAATAGTGCGACATGTGGTCACCCCTTATGGGATTAAGGCATCTGGCAATAATAGATATCACTATACTAGAAGTAAATAATCATAAATATACTATTATAATACGTATTTCAGTTTTATTATTTACAAACAATTCCCATTGTACTATGGAAAAAACAACCACTTACAAATAATAAGTGACCAATATATTTATTTTTAAGGGTTTATGAATATATGAAATAATTCGGGGAATTGTTATTAGTAATACATTTTAAAACAGAATAATAAATGCACCTTATATACAGGGGTGTCCACACTATAACTTGATGAAGGGTACAAGGTATACATGGTAGCGTTGACTCTTCAATTTATGAGACATCCGAGTTCTTGGCCTCTGAGAATTTGTTGTTTTCTGGAAAGCAGAGTAATGTCATACTGGAGGCTGGCGAGAATCCTGACCGTAGATGTTGGTTCTTTATTGATGTACTGCTTCTCCATACATGCTAGATGACAACAGGGAGACTGGACTTATTTCAAGTCTGGGCAGAACTTGGAAAATACTTTAAAACCAGACAATGGCCAGGCTGGACCCAGTGTCAGAGGTAAAATACTCTGCCAGAACTTGGTTGAAATCCACTCCCAGACTTAGACTCTCGCCAAGACTTGTACCCCTGAAAGTGTTAGAACTTTCAAGTAGTTTCAAGCAAAGTAATGAAAGTAATACTCCGTAATATGAAAAAATAAAACTTTTCATATGAATATTTCAAAGAACCAGATAATACAGCTGCTCTTTGACCATCCTAACCTTTAGTTGTTAGGGTGATACTGCACAGGATAAGAATTTATCACCTTATTTCATAATTACAAAACAGTTTTTAGTGTCATGGTGGTGTACGTGAATGACTGTCCATATCCCAGGGCATCATACTGCTGACAACAGCCGTTTCTGCATCTCCTCACACACAGCTGCTCTGTACTCTTCTCATATCACACAATTTCCAGGGCAGATTTCAGTTTCAAAACATTACTAACATAGGCACAATACAATCAAAATACCTTTTAGGCAATGAGATGTCGATGTGCAAACTCATAATGAGGCTAGGAAAAGAAAAGCTCCAGGCAGGAGACCGTGAGCTTGCTCCCAAGAAATCAGCACACACATAGACAGCATCCCCCCTCTCATACCAAGCTCTCACCCTCACCTTAGGGTCCCTAATGATAAAACTTTTAAACTACCTATGATATTTTCTTTTAGAAGTGTGGATAAGATTACAAAATATATAGGAACTAACTAGTACTATATTAGTCTCAAGTGTCATCGTTCAATCAATCATTTCCTGTGACACCCCACGGGATGCATAAGGCCTCAATGAACTCTCTCCACCAATATTTGTCTCTTGCCATCTCCTTCAGGTCCCACCAACACTCCTCTCCTGCTTCTCTTTTCAGTGTCCTCAACCAGGTTTCCCTCGGCCTACCTCTTCCTCTTCTTCCTCTAGCAGTCCACTCTGGCTCATCCTGTATTAAACTGCCTTCTTTTCTATATATGTGCCCCAGCCATTTCCAGCGAGACAGTCTCACATATTCATCAACTGGTTCCACTCTCGTAATATCCCTTACTCTTTCATTTGTAACTCTGTCTTGCCACTTTACCCCAAGAATCCTTCTCAGTATTTTATTCTCAAATCCTAATACTTTCTGATCTGTTGCAATTGTACTGTACCATGACTCATGCCCATAAATTAAAATTAGTCTAACCATGGACTTGTAAATTTTTACTTTAGTATGCACCGAAAGCATATTATTATTCCAAACAGATTTCAACATTCCAACAGCTCGCCAAGCCTGTCTAAGCCTCTCCTCAGTTTCATTGTTCAGTGATCCACTAGACGATACAACCGCTCCCAGATATTTAAAATTTTCTACATTCCCCACCACACTACCCCCAATCACACAATCGATTTGGTCCACCACGTTCATAATAACAATTTCAGTTCTTCCACAACCCACCACCAATCCAACCTTTCCTCCCTCCTCCACCAGACAATCAAGCACCCTCTGCATCTCGTAAATACTTCCGCAAATCAGCACAATATCACCAGCACAGTCCAAATCCATCAGCCTCCCATTTTTTTTCCAGTCAACTCCCGCACCTGTTCCCCTTACAACCCCTCTCATAACACAATCCATAACCAAAACAAACAGCAAAGGCAAAAGAACTCCTCCTTGAATCACCCCCTGCCCAACTTCAAATGGATCACTCAAAGAACCACCCACCACCACCTTCCAAATGTACCCCCATGCAGGCTTCTAATAATATTTACAAACTTTTCTGGTATACCGTAGAATCTCATAATTTTCAACATAGCTCCACGTGAAACACGATCGAACGCCTTTTCAAAATCAACAAAACACATACTAAGTGGCATTGTCATCTCATTAGCTTGTTGCATTAGATGCCTTTCAGTAAATAATTGATCATTACAGCCTCGACCCTTTCTAAATCCCGCTTGTTCTTTTCTTAAAATTTCATCAATTACTGGCTCTCTTCTGCTCAACATGATTTTGGAAAAGACTTTTGCAACTACATGTGTCAAAGTTATCCCCCTTCAATTTCCACACAAACTTAAATCTCCCTTTTTTGGTATTTTCATAATCACTCTATTTTTCCACTCTTCTGGAATTCCACCATTATCCCAAGCCACGTTAAAAAGTTTCAAAAGCACATTCATCAACTCATCATTTTCCACCTTAAACATTTCAGGAAATATTCCATCCTCTCCTGGGGCCTTAAAATTCTTTAACTCCTTTATAAATTTTGCTACCTCTTCCAACGTTATATCCCCTGTTTCTATCCGCAAATCTCTCTCGGCTGGCAAAATGTCCTCCTCAGCTGGGACTGGTCTGTTTAGAATAGATTCAAAATGCTCCTTCCACCTTCCTTTTATATCCAAATCTTTAGTCATCAAATTACCATTTCTATCTCGTAGGTATTTCCTTCCTTCTCTTGGTCAACTGAAAAAAAAAAATACTGAATCGATGTAAAGAATACATAACATCACAACGAAAATGTAAAAAAATCATGTGACATAAGTGCAAGGTGCAAAAATATTATTGGCATTTATTTTCAGCCTGTACACCTGACCATCCTCTCATTTGTGTGTGTGTGTGTGTTCTTACCTTACCTAATTGTTCTTACCTAATTGTATCTTTACAGGAATGAGTCAAGCTCGTACTGTCCCGTGTCTTAAACCATATTTATCGTACATATCCTTAACTTTGTGAATTGTTTTAGCACACACTACTCCATTCGGTAGTGCATTCCATTGATCAATTGCTCTGTTTGGGAAACTGAATTTCCTTACGTCTTTATCACCTCTCTTATGCAGTTTTTTGCAGTGTCCTCTTGCTGATGCTTCTCCATATGTTAAGTAATCATTTATGTCTATTTTCTCCTTTCCTGATATGCATTTATATAGCATTATCATGTCACCTCTTTTCCTTCTCTCCTGTAGTGTTGGTAGATTCAGTTTATTTAGTCTTTCTTCGTAGCTTAGGTCCCTTAAGCTTGGTATCCATCTTGTAGCGGCCCTTTGAACTTTTTCAATCTTATCTATGTGCCTTTTAAGATGAGGACTCCAGACTACTGATGCATATTCCAGGGTTGGTCTAATGAATGATGTTGTCATCCTTCTTAGCATGTCTTCATTTATGTATGTGAATGCTATTCTCATATTTGCAAGCAGTGTATACATGTTCCGTACCTTCTCGCTGATGTGGTCAGCCGGAGATAGTCTGTTATTGATAATCACACCTAGGTCTTTCTCTCTTTCTGATGTGTATAGGGTTTTATTTCCTAACTTATAATCCCAATCAGGTCTTTTTCCACTTTTACCAAACTTGATTACATGACACTTGTCCACATGGAATTCCATTTGCCATGTACTACTCCATTCATGAAGTTTATTTAATTCTTCTTGTAGCTCTTTACAAGAGTCTGTGTTAGTAATTCTCCTTTGTATTTTTGCATCATCTGCAAACATATTCAGATAGCTCTCATTTCCAGTGTTACTGTTTATATCATTTATATACACTAAAAACATGATTGGTGCCAGCACTGAACCCTGTGGTACTCCACTAGTCACTTCTTTCCATGATGAGTAGTTTCCTCTTAGTACTGTCCTCATTTCTCTTTTGATGAGAAAGTCTCGCATCCAACAAAACAGTTTGCCTCGAATTCCTCCTTGATGGTACAGTTTCCATAAAAGTCTTTGGTGTGGTACTGTGTCAAAAGCTTTCTTGAAATCTAAATAGATACTGTCCACCCATCCTTCCCTTTCCTGTATTGTGTTTGTTACTCTGTCATAGTAGCTCAACAGATTAGTAACACATGATTTTCCTTTTCTGAAACCAAACTGTCTTTCTGTTATCATACTGTGTTCTTCTAGATGATTTACCCAAGCTTTTCTTATAAGTTTTTCTAATACCTTGCTTACAACACTGGTCAGTGATACTGGTCGGTAGTTGAGTGGATTTTGTCTATTTCCTTTCTTGAATAAGGGGACAATATTTGTTTTTTTCCAAATATCAGGTAGTTTACCTTGACTCAAGGATTTCTTGAAAATTATAAATAATGGTTTACTTACCTCCTTTGCACATTCTCGTAATACCCAACATGAAATTTCATCAGGACCACTTGCTTTTCCTCTGTCTAATCTACTTAACTCCTCCTGTATTACTTTTCTGCTATTTGTATATCTGGTAGTATGTGTGGACATGCGTGTTCCACATAGTCCCTCTCAAAATTTTTTTCTTCTGTAAAATCTAATTGGAAATTCTTATTTAGTGCTTCACAAATATCTTTCTCTTGTGTATAAGTGATTCCCTCGTCCGTAATGGATTGTATTATATCTTTTACTTTAGTTTTGCTTCTGATATAGCTGCAAAACAGCTTTGGTAGATCACTACTTTTATTTATTATATCCTCCTCAAACTGTTTTTGGGCTTCCCTCCTTATTCTTGTATAGTCGTTTCTTGCCTGTTTGTAATTATTATACGCCCTTTCACTATTGTGTCTTCTGTATCTATTCCACAACAAATCTCTTCTTTCTTTTGATTTTTTACATTCTGTATTGAACCATTTCTGTATTTTCTTATCTCCTTCTTTGTGCTGTGGGATGTACTTCTGGACTCCTATTTCATAATATTCACAAAATTTTTTATATACAGCATTTAAATTTTGTCCTCTAAGCTCATTTTCCCAATCAACTTCTAAGAAATACTTCTTTAGGTCTTGATAATTTCCCTTTTTATAGTTTAGGCTCTTTTTGTAACTATCATTGCTGTTTACTATGTCATATGCTATCCTGAAGTTATAATTTAGTACTGCATGATCGCTTTTGCCGAGTGGAGGGTGATATATTAAACTGTCAATATCATTTTCTTGCCTTGTACTCGTAAATATTAGATCTAGCACTGAAGGTACATCAAGTCCTCTTTTTCTGGTGGTTTCCCTCACATGTTGCGTTAAGAAAAACTCTTGTACGAGATCCAGGAGCTTTTGATTACAACAGCTTTCTTGGCTATTTATATCTAGAGTATTCCAATTTATATTTGTATTGAAGTCCCCAGTTAGTATAATTCTTTCCGATTTCTCTTCCATTTTATGTAGCAATGATCATAAACTCTGAATTGTACTCTCTGCCAGGTCCTCATATTCGTCTCTTTCCCATGTGTTTGATCTGGGTGACATGTACAAATTGGCTACAATTACTTTACCTTCAGATGTGTCGATCTCTACTGCAATCATTTCTACTTGTGATGGTATATCTAGTTTTATTTCCTTGACTTTTAGATTTTTCTTAGTTAATATTATAATTCCTCCTCTTTTTTTTTAAATATCTGTCTCTTCTCCATATATTGTATTCCTCTAAGTTTAGTATGTCATTTGATATCCTTGGTATTAATTTTGTTTCAGTTAGGCATATTATTTGTGGTTCATTTTCTCTGACATAATCATTCATCTCTAGTAATTTAGATACCATTCCATCCACATATGAGTACATCAACTTTATCATCTTGTTTATATACTTGTCATGACATGGTTCTACTACCTTCCTCCTTTTTCTTCCATCCTGTTTGTGTACCACTTTCGTACCTGCAATCCTATTACTTTGTAAAAAAATTTCTTCTTCTCCTCCTCTTATCTTCCCTCATTTTTTGTTTTTGCTTCCTCCCTTTTCTCTTTCAGTAATTCCAGTTCCTCTTGTGTTAGGCATCTTTTTATCCATACATTTTTGAACTCCTCTTTTTCCTTAAGATTCTTTGCATTTTTTAGTATCTCTTCCACAGTGTTTACACTCTGGAAAGTCACCTTTAGAGGTCTTGTCTTGCTTTTCTCGTATTTCCCTAACCTTTTGTGTTCCTCTATGTCTTTACTACAGATTTCCTCTGATACTTCTTTCAGTAGCTCATTACATTTGCCATCTCCTTTTTGTCTCTTGTGATCTTGTTTTTAACTTCATCCTCTTCTATACCAGTGATTACTATTGATTTGTTTATCTCTACTGAATCTCTAACTTTGGATTGTTTTGGATTATTCTTTTCACCTCCTTTTTAATGCTTTTTTCCTCCACCCTTGTATCTAAGTCTTTCTTTACTTTCACCATTTCAGCATACGTGGTTTCTACATCATTTTTGTAGCTTTGCACAGCTTCATTTACTTGTGTTATCTTCTCCTCAATATCACTGCTCTGGTCAATAAGACTGCTAACTTGCCTAATTGTCTCTGTGTCATTTTTGAACTCTTCCATAACACTCTCGTGATTGACTACTGTACTTGCCATTTCACTTATTTTCTTCCTAAATGTACTCAATTCCACGGTTAGTTCACTGATGGTTGTGTCTTTCTTATTGGCCTCCCTTCCTAGTTTTTCTATTTCTTCCTTTTGCAAGTGCATCTGCTTCTTTATTTCATCAATTTCATTTTTGAAAGCCATTTCTAGTTTGTTTACACGTTCAACCAGTCTATTGTGGGTCTCTACTTCAACCAGTTCTTGGTAGAAATCATCATTTTGCTTTTTACTTTTATCCCTTTTCTTTTCCAAATTTGTTTTACTGAAGTATGTATCCATTTTGCAATACTTAAAGTGCAAAGCATATACTTACAATCTCCGTCTTGTTGTAGTCTAAACAAACCTCAGAGATGACTCAGCGTATTCTTTTGTCTTGGTTCTATTTCCTGTTTTTACAAGTCTTATTGAAACTTATTATTATTTTCCTTTTTATAATGAACAGTCATTTAGTCTAACCTGGTACTGAGCTTGACTCATACAAAGATACTATTTAGGTAATGCCACTGGCCATGATGATTTGGTACGGAGCGCCAGTGTCACACGTCCGCCTAGATTGAATCCCCCTGTGTGTGTGTGTGTGTGTGTGTATGTGTGTGTGATGACACTTTGGAATGTAATATTTGAGAATGTGATGAGAATAACGACTGAGGTACTGAAACAAATAACTGTAAAATAACTTTAAGGCAGAAGATACATAAACAATGGAGAATAGTCTTACCAAAAAAATATGGGTGTTCTTACAAAAAAAAAAAAAAAAAATCAATGGAGGGGATAAGCACAACCAATGCACAACCTAATTCCTCCCATAAGTTTTTGTGTACCACAGTACACAGTGTCTCTTAGAAACACATCACAGGGATGTCATAGCCTGATATTCCCAGGGATGCCCGTTTCCTTTTTTCAAAATAAACTGCCAAAGGAGGCAGTTAGTGCATGCTCAGAAGACTGAACTGAGTCTCAGCTAAGAAACCTCATTCAGTTTCATTCACTATTCATACAATCCACACTCATTCTACCAGTTATTCAAAGGTTTCCCAGTGGAGCAAGAAATTCCTTTAATGAAGATTACTCAAAGTCAGCCCACGTCCCAACGGGCCAGTGGGAAAAGGTCGGCAGCCCGTAAGTGTAACCTGTCTCCCATAGGTTATCATGTAAGAAAACAGATTATAAGTATCACAAGTGAATAAGCCATCACCATACTACAAACCTGAGAACAATTCTCACTTAATATTATGCTACACATCATTACCTGCAATGTTACATGAGCAGCAGTCAAAGAAAATATCACCTTTATATGGCACTGAGGTCCAAAGTATCTATTATAGCCAATAGTTCCTAAGAAAAATTAAGTACCTAATTCAACTGAGAACACAACTGAGTACATATATAAATATTTTTTATAACCATTACAATCACAGTTCAGCATACCTCATGCAAGAGTCCTATTTAATGGTTTAGAATAATGACCTTCCATAACAAATACTTTCAATACAGTCATACATCCAAAGGTTGTCCTAACCCTAAAGTTACTCAGTCAGTGTTCATGGAGGTTTCCTCACTCTTGGGTGGGATCCAATGGTACAGTCCCAACCCACGTCACTACATATATGCATATGTTCCTTTGGTTTTGGCAAACACTTATCAGATGTTTTAATTAAGGTTTGTTGCTGATTTAAAATCTGCATCACTTTTGTCATGAAAGCATGCTGTGCATTAGCCTTAATGTTCCGAAAGTCATCCTCGGCTCCCTTAAACTGACTGTAATCCACATCGTTTGCCATTTTGACTTAAATAAGCTAACAACAATGACACAAATGAAACAAATGGGAAACAAAAGTTTAAAGGGTAGCTGGCACATAAGCAGGCATGTACCATATGGTTGGCTTAACACATTGGTTTGACGGGAATCTTTAAGCCTTAAAACAAAGGAAAAATTCGCAAAACATGGATGAAAATAGGCTTAAATCATCCCACCGCTGCCACCATTATGTACTGATAGAAAAAATAAACCACATACAAATGAGTGACCAGTACATTTAAATTTAATTGTTTGTGAATATATGAAATATTTGAGGAACTATTATTAGTAATACATTTTGAAACAGAATAATAAATAGACCTAATATAAAGAGGTGTCCATACTATAACTTGATCAAGTGTTCAGGGTATACATGGTGGCGTTGACCCTTCAATTTATGAGACAACCAAATTTTTGGCTTCTGAGAATTATCTATTGTATTTTGGGAAGTAGAGTAGGGTCATGCAGGAGGTCAATGAAACATCTGACTGTAGATGTTGGTACTTTATTGATATACTGCATCTCCATACATGCTAGATGACAACAGGGAGATTGGACTTGTTCCAGGTCTGGGTGGGACTTGGAAAATACTTGAAAACCAGACAATGTCCATGCTGGACCCAGTGTCAGAAGTAAAATACTCTGCCAGAATTTGGTTGAAATTCACTCCCAGACTTAGACTTGCACCAAGACTTGCACCCCTGAAAGTGTTAGGACTTTCAGGTAGTTTCAAGCAAAGTAATAAGAGTCTTATACTTTGATGTAAAAAAATAAAACTTTTCATAGGAGTATTTCAAGGAATTAGACAATGCAGCTGCCCTTTGTCCATCCTAACCTCTAGTTGTTTGGGTGTTACTGCACAAGATAAGAATTCATCACCCTATTTCATAATTACATAACAGCTTTTAGTATCAAGGTAGTGTACATGACTGGTTGGCCTTATCCCAGGACGTCAAACTGCTGACAACAGCTGTTTCTGCCACTCACACACAGCTGCCTTGCACTCTTCTCATATCTCACAATTTCCAGGGCAAATTTCACTTGCAGAACATTACTAACATAGGCACAATAAAATCTTTTAGGGTTTAGAAGTTGATCCGCTAACTCATAAAGGGGCTAGGAGGAGAAAAGCTCTAGGCAGGAGGCTGTGAGCCTGTTCCTGAGAAATGAAAACACAGAGAGACAGCATCTTCCCTCGTATCAGGATTGCCACACTTTTAGATGGGAATTATCGTACCGGCCCCTCAAAATTATCGATTTTTCGCTGGAATTATCGTACATTATTTTTTTAATAATGTTTAAGAATCTGACGTATTTTAAAACTGTCGCCGATGCCTTGGTTGTTTACTGAAAACTAATCCATAACAATTATGTTCATCAGAACCATCATTTTGTAATGTACTGACATATACTGATGTGTATATTTATCATTTTATTTTGCTTTAGAATTAGTTCATACAATGAAAATCTCATAATGATAATATTACAGTAGTATAATCATATCCTTTATTACAACAATATAATTACAAGGAAAAGATATAGCCTTAGTGCCACTCTAGAAAATCACTCTGACTAGTAGCAGAAAGCAGTCCATAGAACTTAGATAATTCATAGAAATGTGCTTACTGTTGCAGGTAATAACTCGGTAAGACCATTAAAAATATATATTTTCAGTGACGACCATCACATTAGCCCTTAAGATCCTCATCTCTTCAAACTGTGGAACAACTGTGATTGATTAGCTATGCGTGCCAAAAAATTTATTGGCATGCTAGCTTTCAACCCAAAATTATCGTACCAAACGTACGATAATAGAAAATGGTACGTACATGTACCAGAGGCAATATTATCGTATTTATACGATAGTCATCGTACGTATAGCAACCTGCCCAGTACACCAAGCGCTCACTCTCCCCTTAGGGACCCTTATGATAAAACTTTTAAACTACCTATGATTTTTTCTTTTTAAAATGTGGTTTAATATTATAAAATATATAAGAAGTAATTGGTAATATATTAATCTCAGGTGTCATCGTTCAGCTGAAAAAAAAAAAAAAAGAATAGTGAATCGATGTAAAGAATATATAACATCACGACGAAAATGAATAAAAACATGGGGCCGGATGCACTAACGCATTTACGGTCCCGTAACTCGCTACGGGCGGAGGAAAAGGGAGCGGCGTTGGATGTTGGCATGCACTAAACACTTTCGGAGACCTTACGGTAGCCGGAGTTACGATCGCCGCTAAGGTTGGGCCCGACCAACCTTAACGTCTCCCGTATCTTTCAGACACCCGAAAATAAACTGAATTAAGCATTCTCTCGTGTAAACGAATTATTTCACTAAACTGGGTAGTTAATAAAGGTGCTGAACAACAATATACAGTGCGATGAATTGTACATTAGTGTAAATTGGTGGTTTCAGTATGTGTTCATTAGTGTTCTACACTATTATATGCTCATCAGTGTTGTGTAGTACTATAAATTAGTGTTTTACAGTATTAACGTATGCTTTAGGTTGGTAGAAAATTATAGTGTGCTTTAATGTAGTCTATAGTAGTGTACAGCAATGATAGTTGCTGTAGAGTAGTATAATATGTTCTGTTGTGCAGTAGAGTACACCGTCAGGACAAGAACCTCTAGGAGAATAGCCTAATAGGTCAAGCCCCTAGAAAAAAAAAATCCCTTTTCTAATATAGTTTCAAGATAGGTTAATTTAAAATCAAGGTTAGGTTATTTTTGATTAGGTTATTTTTTGTTAGGTTAGGTTTGTTTATATGTGGACTGGATTATTGTAAGGATAGCTTAGTGTAATATGGGCTCATGTAAGGTTAGGTTAGCACTGGGTTAGGTTAGGTTAATTTAAGAATTAGGTTAGGTTAGGTTAAATGTTGGTTAGATTAGGTTTATTTTTGTTAGGTAAGATTTGTTTATTTTTGGATTAAGTATTGATAAGGTTAGCTATGTTAAACTAATGTTAGGCTAATTTAAGGTTAGGTGAGATTAGGTTGGTGTAAAAATTGGGTTAAGCCTTGGTTACTTTTAGCTTAAACTTGATTATTTTAAATTTAGGTTATTTAAGTTAGGGTAGTTTATTACTGGAATGGGGTGGGTTAAAATTATCTTAATTTATTAAGCTAGGCTAATTTAAGTTTAGGGTTATGTTGAGTTAGCATATGATAGTTGTGTGAACAGGGCAAGGGGAATTTTGACATTTCAAGGGGTCAATTAATTAAAAAAAAAAAAAAAAGCCAAAACAGTCATAAAAGCCTGTTATGTTGGTTTGATTTTATGGTTTTTGGCTTTTGATTTGTGCCTTCTGAGAGTAAGGACAAAATTTGGATCCTCACATAATTGTTATGGCCACATAAAAGTACAAAATCTTAATATAAACAGATTATACCAAAATTTTCACTAAAACCACTAAATTCCATGCCATAAAAATTTAAGATTAACCTGAGTATATATTTATTCAAAACTTCAAAGGAGGGATGGAATCCCTCTTGGGACTTAGAAAGGAATTATTCAGTATTTTCTGGCAAAAGTGAGGAATGACTGAGAACAGTATATACTCGTATGTGAATCTCAGAGCAAGGTTAGGGTTGGATAAATTTAGCTTGTTAGGTCAATTATTATTAATATTATTTTTTGCTGGCTTAGGTTAGCTTGTTCTGTGGCTCTTATGTTTCTTCAGCTAAGTTCTGTTAGGTTAGGTTGTAGTTAGGTATTGTTAGGTTGTTAGGTAAGGTGAAATTGTTTGGTTAGGTTAGGCTCGTTGGCTTAGCTTAGGCTGTTCAGTTACCTTTGGTCAGGTTACTTTAGGTTCTTTGGGCAGGTTACTGTTTAGCAAAAAATAAAATAAAAAACTACACAAATTTATTTTCTTTGCTGGAGCTTTTATCCCAGAGTGCTTTTTCTTGGGTGCTTTTGTTCAACATAAAATGTCAGGTACAGTACTGTACAGTGTACAACAGTGTCAGTTTAGTTTTGCAGAACGCACATTAATGTAATAAGTGTTGTACGGCTGAAATCTTAAATATAAGAGCAATTCAGTCTGTACAGTATACTGAAGGCACTTTAATGTGCTCGTACATTATTGTATAATAGTAATGTGCAGTACTGCTGCACAACATGCAGCAGTAGCTATGCTGGTAATATTGTGAGTAATGCTTTCTGCTCACTGCACTTCCCAAACTGACAACACTTCATATATTTCATCCAAGCCTGTCCTCTGTTTTGTTTTTGAGTTCTTCTCAGCTGAGAGTCAGTGTCACCAAACACGATGATTGGCTGAAGCGTCTAGGCAGAGAAGCATCCTGCGTTGTGATTGGCCAAAGCGACCATCAGCTGAGCGGGGAAAAATTCCCTCAAACACAGCAAGTTTTTCCCCGCCCTTAGCTTTACGGTCACCGTACGATGGTGGGAGAAATGTTAGTACATAGCAAAACACCGACTATCGTACGGGGACCGTAGCGGCGGCGGCCTTACGGGGACCTTACGGGGACGTGTTAGTGCATCCACCTCGTGGGATATTAGAGTGCAAGGTGCAAAAGTATTATTGGCATTTATTTTCAACCTGTACACCGTGTCAAACGACATACGGCATGGCCAGTCGGCATTATGACCATATACAATCTTTATTTGTCCGTATTTTCTTTTTAATTAAAGGAAATAGGATCCAAGGGCTTGGAGAGCACAGATTGTTCCACAGAGAGGGAGAGAATCAAGATTCGCTGCCTCTCATAATGTGATGTTCTGTCTGAAAATTATTATTTAACAAAATAAATATTTCACAAGTTAAATGAAGCAACTCGCCAAAATGATATCATTGGTAGATTGTGGCGAGTAGTAATTACCATAAAAAAAGAACTGGTAAGTGAGGTAATATTTCTTGGTCATCAGTATATTTAAGAAAGCGTGCATAATGGGTAGGCATGAAAATACAGTGTAAAAGGAATGAATGAACAGTTAAGCTTTGCCATAAGGTTGCTGTCTGGTTAACCCCTACACCTCGGGCTTGTTTACCAATGACTTGCGTGTGCCTTGGGGTTATTTGGGCTCCGACAGACTCTCAAAAAATATTTGCCAAAAATCAGTTATTAGTCCTAGAATAATAAAATTACATATGCTTATGGCACATACCTTCAGCTTTCTCCTGGAATGATTGTTGAGCCTTCGTCGGTTACCGTAGGACTTGTGGAGACCTCTGAAGTAGGGTAACGAAGTCTCCACTTTACACTTCCCGACAACCCGTAATATGATTACCACAGCCAGATACAAACACTATAAACACTATTCTACAATTTTCAAGTAGTTTGGGATCCATACTAAAAAAAAAAACACTGTGAAAGCAATGGAAATTACGAGCGCGTCTGATCGTCGCACTGGCACTAGTTCGCTTTTGTTACTCTGTCATTTATTATTCATAAAACCCCTCACACTTTATATTTCTATTACTATATAACACTTATATATATCTACAGTCTTTATCCATAAGTTTCCTTCAGTGGTATTAGTTTATTGTCACAGTAGGGATTCAATTTCTTTCAGTAAAATACGTAGCATTCACTTTCTCGTCCTGTATACTGGCATTGAGAGTGAATGTCACTTTCATCTTCACTGTCATAACTCATAGCATTCAGACATGCTAGAGTGAAACTTTCACTTTCATTACTCCTAGGGTATATACTCGTATTCTTATAATACTACTCATTTACATTTCTATTTACGTTCTCTATTTTATTTACGTTATTTACATTTCTATTTTATTTACACTGTGTTGTGCACTGTCACTTGAAATAACTTATAAAACTATTTTCCATTGTTCACGTATATTTACATTCATTACTTTCACTTGCTGTTTACACATTATTTACACATTATTTACAATTCCACTTGCACTGTTTTACTCGATAGAAAGATCGTAGTCACTCTTTTATCAATTGTCAGCCCTTTACCTCTTTCCACACGAGGTTTAGTAGGGGGTAAAGGTCACAGGGCCATTTGCATGGGGGTGAAAAAAGGCCTTGAAGTCAGCAAGAAGAAACATGCGTGCCCTCGCTTCAGAAGATGAGAGTATACTGATAACGGAGGCCCAGCATGGAGGCCTGCTTTAGGGGTTATTCAGAGTTACCAATATTGGTTCTTGAAACAGCTAAGTCTAGCACTGATATGATTGGCAGGAAATCTAGACAATACATTATAAATTTGGTAGTTCCAGGTGAATGTAAATATCACTTAGGCTTCTCCCTTCCCTCCTTACATGTATATTTATTACGAAAATAGATTAGAGGCCTACTTAGGAGATATATATTCAGAGCTACCAATGTTATATCTTGAAACAGCTTTGTCTAGCACTGATATGATTGGCAGGAAATCTAGACAATACATTATAAATTAGGTAGTTCCAGGTGAATGTAAATATCACTTAGGCTTCTCCCTTCCCTCCTTACATGTATATTTATTACGAAAATAGATTATACGGCATATTTCAAGGGGAAAAAAACAGCGAAAATTAGCGAACGAGTGCACGTGAGGTGTTGTCAGGTGATGATTAGCCAATTCCAGGTGTATGGCACTCTCACTTACCTTATTTCTTTCTTGTATATATTATTTGGTATAAGAATAGGACATAGGGCTTATTTCAATGGATGAAATCAGTGAAAAATTCCAGGGAAGATTTACTTAGCGTAGCACGGCCGGGCAGGCGAGAAGATAGGGTAATGGAGGGGGGGTAGGGAGGGGAGTCAAGAACGGGGAGAAATGGCTAAATTGTCAACAATGGATGGGAGTACAGATGAGATTAGGAGTGCTGACTAGTGTTGGACATTGGCAGTACTGATAGATGATACAAGCCCCCGCTTGGAAGCCCGGGTGAATTCAAAATAACACAGAATCACAAAAGCGACGCCCCGCGGTATGATCCCTTGCTCCCAAGCGTCACGAAAGTGACGCCCCGTGGTTAAGGGGTTAAATTTGCATAATATAGAAGCCTGCGAATTTTCTGCATTCCTGTGTCGCATGTTAATAATAACTTAAAGAAGACAAAGCGAAGCTGCAAGACTTAGTGGATGAGTTTGGGAGAGTGTGTTAGAAACGGAATCTAAAGGTAAATGTAGGGAAATGTAAAGTTATGGTCTTCGAGAGAAGTGAATTCAGTGAATGCATAGTGAGGTTGGATGAGGAGGAAATGGAAAATGTGGGTGTGTTTAAGTACTTGGGTAGTGTGACGAGTAAGGATGGAAGTTTAGAGGGTGAGGTGCTTGAATGGGTGCAACAGGGAAGAAGGGTTGCTGGTTCCTTGAAAGCAGTGATAAGAAATAGGAAAGTGAGCATGGAAGTAAAAAAAGCTACTATATGACAATATTGTGATACCAACTCTAACTTATGGAAGTGAAGCTTGGACCTTGCTGGAGGGACAGCAGTCAAGAGTGAGAGCAGTAGAAACGAGTTATTTGAGAGGAGCATGTGGAGTCACATGGAGAGACAGACTGATAAATGAGGAAGTGAGGGAGCATTGTGGTGTGGATGTGGATGTGGTACGAAGTGTTAGGAGAAACACACTGAAGTGGTTTCGCCATGTGGAGAGGATGGAGAGTGAAAGACTGACAAGGAGAGTGTATGTGAATGAGGTGGAGGGGGGGAGTGGGAGGGGGAGGCGAAGGATGAGATGGAGGGATGGAGTGGAGAGGTATATGAGAGAGGGGGGTGTGTGAGCTGGGAGCAGGACAATGAAATGGTGGGGGACAGGGTGACATGGAGGCAAATTCCTTGTGGCCTTCCCTTACGGGATTAAGGCGTCTGGCAATAGATAGGTAGAAGATTTTTCACAGTGTAGGTCACTGAGGTTTGTTACCCCCATGCCTTGGCAGTTAGAAGCAGCGTTGCCAGGCTTGGCACTCGGCAGTCGCGGCTTACTCATGCGTTCTTAATATGTGTTGGCTGAGCGTACTGTGATGAATTCCTGTTTCCCCTTACTGCCCATCGCTTGCTTGTCAAATGTCTGAGTCTAGGGAACCTGCATCAGAGATTTCTTCATTGGCATAGGGGAGTAGTTGGTGCTTACTGTCTATCAGCTATGCCTGAAGAAACTTGTGGCTTTTTTTCTTTTTTTTTTAAAGGAGGCATACCTCCTACACGACTTATATTCAGTTGATTTTCTTACTGTTTTTTTTATTTATTCTTGAAAATTATAATAATTTTGTTCTATTATGGAGATTTGAAGATTTTTTTTCTCCATAGGACCGAGTTGTTCTCTCGCCAAGTTAATATATAATTATATAATTCATTTCATGTGTGATCGCTGTGGTATTTGCCTCTCTGAAAGCAGTGTGTGTCTCTTTTTAGAGTGCATTGGTTTTTAACAACAGCATTTGGTGACGAAAATATCACACAACGAAGGCAGATTTGCCCACTAACTATATGCCGCAAAGTTATGTCGGAATTTTAGAAGCCAGTCTAGATAGTATCACTTACTGGTGGCATGTTCAAATGCCTGTAGTCTCAATAATGTAGATCCCACATAGGGATATCATATCCGAACATCCAAAAAGGGAGACTCTTTACAAAGTAGTGGAACGGGGGTTGAAGCATTAACCTGAACCATCCCATTGACGTATGGGTACGTCGCAACATTTTGTCACAGCTAGTCCCGTCGACGTACTGATACGTTGCACAATTGCAGGGTTCATAATTTGCACAATTTTCAATTTTTGCGCGTGATTCTTGGTACGTATATGCGAGACACCTTCCTCTATTCCTCTACAAGATGCCAGGCAGGGACAATGCCTTACACTGCATAACCTCTCCCCCCCTGCATATCATTGTCACAGCAATTCACCTGTTACCAGTGACCTGGCCAATAAAGACATTCAGGGCCAGAGTGATTCCCCAGTCGATGACAATGTGGAGGACAAAGTTTACATAGCAGTACAGGAAGAAACAGTCAGAAATGATGATCAGGTAATGTCGCCAAAAAAGGTCAGGTATGTTGATGAGTCAGTGAGTGAAACAATGCTTATAATGCCTATATTACTGTTTGAAAACCAATATACTCTCGTAATACATATAAATTCGTACCATAAATAAATAAATACCGTTTATGAGTGGTGTAGAATAGTTACTCTCCCATAGAACTTGTTTTCTTTTAAGCCAGCCTGATAGAAAACCAAGTAAGGTAAGGATGTACTGCTACCTGTATTGAGTATTTTAAACCTCAGGTGAGCGATTTCTCTATGAATTTTCGATGTTTCTCACCAAAAGCGGAGGTTTTAGCAAAAAAAAAAAACAACGAAAATAGCTCGGGATTAGGGGGTGTTGTCGGAGGTGCGAAATAGCTTAGGATGTGACGGGTTATATATAACTTATTTTGGGGGTATTAATAAATCATGTGCTATGCTTTGCATAGTCATTGTTAACCATCTGAATGTGTTGTGGGTTCAATCACTGGAGTAATTTGCAAAAATTTATTCAGTTGGAGCCAGGGGAGGTGGCTATGTCACAGGTTCACGACAAAAAGTGAAGTACACAACGAGGTATAAAAGTCAAGAACTGACTAGCATGCAAGCCTCAATTCTTCAGAAATTAGTACCACAAGTACAGTCCAGTGTGAAAGTGCTATATATGAGCAGATATACAGTATATGTGATGGCATGCAGGAATTATGAGAGGCAAGGCGGAGGAGCGATAATTACACAAAAAATATCGCTCAGTGAAACGTACTGTCTATACATAAGCACTTAATGAATGTTATGAAAAACTCTGTTTCAAATCAGAGTACAAATCCAAGCAGTTAACTGACTGAGCAAAGTTCTGTGGGGTTTCAGTATTGTTCAAGAGTTCCCATAGTAATAATACAATGTCATGAATTGCCATAATATTACGATCTCTTAAATTCGTGACACAGGTGTTAGGCTGCAATCATTTAAATTTGGTGCAGTGTTATAGAGACTGATCCCTGTTGTATATACAATTCTTTCAGGAAGGTTCTGTAATTTTTTTTTTTTTTTTTAATGCGAGGAAGAAGGAACCAAAGGCCATGAGCCCGCAGTAACAGTTCCCTCCAAGAGAAAAACAAAATACAATATAGAGCCAAATTCAAGATCCGATCATTTTGAGATGCCTGGACACACTGCGTTTCAAAGGCTGGAGATCATAGGCAGCAGGAAATACAGACAGAGGGAGACAGTTCCAGAGCTGACCTGTTGCATAAATGAAAGACTGGGAGTAACGGTTAATTCTTGCATTAGAGAGTTGGACAGAAAAAGGATGAGAGTTTGCTGCCAGACGGGTGCTACGCGCCCGTCGTAGAGGTGGAGGAATGCAAGCAGACAGTTCAGAGGAGCAGTGACCATTAAAGTAGCGATAGAAAAGAGATAAAGATGCAACAGTGCGACGAAGAGACAGAGGTTGAAGGGAGTCAGTAAGAGGAGGAGAGTTAATGAGACGAAAAGCCTTTGACTCCACCCTATTGAGAAGAGCTGTATGTGGGGAGCCTCCCCACACATGAGAGTTGTACTCCACACAGGGGCGGATAAAACCCCTGTATAGAGTCAACAGTTGTGCAGGGGTAAAGAAAGAGCGGAGTCGGCTTAGCACACCCAATCTCTTGGAAGCAGATTTTACAAGAGATGTAATATGATCTTTCCAAGATAAGTCCCGAGTAAATGAAACCCCAAGCATGTTCAAGGATGATGCAGGATTAAGCTGAATATTATTAAACATTAGTGGGTATACCTGTGGAAGATTTTGTCGGGTTGATAGGTGTAAGAACTGTCTTAGATGCATTAAAGACAACCATATTATTTTTACCCCAGTCAGAGATACGAGCCAAATCAGACATTAGGTGTGCCACAGCCTCATCCCTTGCTTGTTGAAGTAACTGTTGAGATGGGCGTTGCGGGAACCGAATGGAAAGGTGAAGGGTGGAGTCGTCAGTGTATGAGTGGATAGGGTTAGATGTACAGCTTAGAAGATTATTGATGAATAAAAGGAAGAGAGTTGGTGATAGGACAGAGCCCTGAGGAACACCACTGTTGATAGATCTAGGAGAAGAACGATGGCCGTCTACAACAGCGGCTATAGAACGACCAGAAAGGAAGCTAGCGATGAAGGCACAGATAGAAGGATAGAAACCGTAGGAGGGCAGTTTGGAAATTAAAGATTTATGCCAGACTCGATCGAAAGCCTTTGAGATGTCAAGTGCAATAGCAAAGCTTTTGCCAAAGTCCCGAAAGGAGGATGACCAGGAGTCTGAAAGGTAGGTGAGAAGATCGCCAGTGGAGCGTCCCTGACGGAATCCATACTGACGATCGGAAAGAAGGTTGTGATAGGAAAGATGCCTTAAAATTTTTCTATTAAGAATTGACTCGAAAACTTTTGAAATACAGGACGTTAAAGCAATTGGACGATAGTTGGAGGGTTGGGAGTGGTCACCCTTCTTTGGGACTGGCTGAATGAGAGCAAACTTCCAGCAAGAAGGAAAGGTACAAGTTGACAGACAAAGGCGAAAGAGTTTGCCTAGGCAGGGTGTAAGCACAGAAGCACAGTTCTTGAGAACAACAGGAGGGACCCCATCAGGCCCATATGCCTTGTTAGTACTGAGGCCAGTGATGGCAGAAAATACATCAACTGAAGAAATTTTAATGTCAGCCATGAGGAAGTCAGAGGGGGGAAGTGATGGAGGAACAGCACCGGAATCGTCTAAGGTAGAATTGGAGGAGAAAGTCTGTGTGAAGAGATCTGCTTTATCAGTAGAAGAAATAGCTACAGAACCATCAGAGTAGAAAAGAGGAGGGAAGGATGATGAGGTAAAGTTGTTAGAAAGATTTTTGGCAAGATGCCAGAAGGAGCGGGAAGAATTCGAGTCGGAGAGTTGAAAGCATTTAGTATGGATGAAATTATTTTTAGTAGAGCGAAGAACAGACTTAGCACGATTCCGGGCAGAAACGTAAAGATGATGTGATTCAGGGGTGGGTTGGCTCCGGTACCTTTTGAAGGCCCTCTCCTTGTTGCGGACAGCATTAGAACAAGCGTGATTAAACCAAGGCTTTCTTGCATTAGTCAAAGGATATGAGAAAGGAATGTATGCTTCCATGCCCGAGAGAATAACCTCCGTAATGCGCAAGGCACACTCAGATGGCTCACGGCCATGGAAGCAATAATCATTCCAGGGAAAATCAAAGAAGTACTGCCTGAGGGCCTCCCAGTCCGCGGCTCCAAAATGCCACAGACGACGTTTCACTGGAGGGTCCACAGGCCGTACCGGAGTGATAGGACAGGTTAAGGTAATAAGGTTGTGATCGGAGGAGCCCAACGGAGAGAAAAGATTAACAGAGTAAGCAGAAGGATTAGTTGTGAGGAAGAGGTCAAGTATGTTGGAGCTCTCTCCAAGGCGGTCAGGGATACGGGTAGGGTGCTGTACAAGCTGCTCTAGGTCATTAAGGATAGAAAAGATGTAGGCTTGTTCACCAGGTGGATCCGTGAAAGGAGAGGAGAGCCAAAGGTGGTGGTGAACATTGAAATCTCCAAGAATGGAGATTTCAGAGAAAGGAGAAATGGATAGAATGTGTTCCATCGTAAAAGTAAGATAGTCGAAGAATTTTTGATAGTCAGTAGAATTAGGGGATAAGTAAACAGCACAGATATATTTAGTCAGAGAATGACAGGAAAGCCGAAGCCAGAGTGTGGAGAATTCAGAAGAATCAAGTTCAGGAACATGAGCGCAAGATAAGTCGTTGCGTATATATACACAACAGCCACCTTTGGCTTTGAAATGAGTATAGAGAAAGTAGGAGGATACAGAAAAGGGTTTGCTGTCAGTTGCCTCAGACAGCTGAGTCTCAGTTAGGAAAAGAAGGTGAGGTTTAGAGGAGGAGAGGTGGTGCTCAACAGAGCGAAAGTTAGAGGAAAGGCCGCGAATGTTGCAGAAATGAAGAAGAAGAGAGTCAGACCGTGGTTCCAGGCACCTTGAGTCGTCACTGGGAGACGGGCAGATGGTGGGGGCATTTATGGTCCCCCCCCCTGGGGACTCCGAGGCTTGATAAGACAACGCCATTTTGGTAAATTTTGAATAGGAAGTGTAGTGTGTACTGTGCATGTAGTTTGGTGAAGATAGTTAGAGAAATTTGTACTGGAGAGCATGCTGGCCTACTCTCTGTGTAACTGAGACACTGAAAAAGTTCAGCAAAGGGGGATGGGTGATGCCTATTTATATATGGTGATATTTATTACTTTATATATATATATATATATATATATATATATATATATATAGATAGATATAGATATATATATGCAGAGTGGGGTCTCCCCGTAAGCGAGAATAGGGTTGACAAAATTTGCATATTAGAAACCACTGAATCAATGGAAATAAATGTACACGTTCGACACCTCACCCAATCTTTTGTCATTTACAGTACCTTCCCTTTACTGACTATCATCTTAAGAAAGATTTTTGCTCAAAGAATGATAAAAGAAGTATGAATGCAGTGTGCTAGGTTTTGCTACATTTGTACAATTGTGGGATTAATTGCCTTACTGTACCCGTCCGCTTGCTTGCTCCCATAATTCCATTTTGAGCGGACACACAATTTTTTTTCCCTGCTGTTAGAGTACGAATCTGCATCTTAGGATCACATCTTTTATGTTAAAGTATTATTATTTTTTAGGATCACATTTTTCGTGTTAAAAAATTATTTTATTCCTGAGTTGAATTCACACAGTGTTTCACATATTGGGAGACCACGCTGTGGTATAGTTCACAGAGTTCTTGACTTATTTGTTCATAAGAGGAAACTTTTACGTATACCACTTTCAAATGGCCGTGAACAACTGTTTTCCCTTGTCGTATGTTTAAAAAAGAAAAAATCAGCTGTTCTCACAACAATTATCTGAATGTACAGAAATATTTTACATACTATTGTGCTGTAAAACATTTAAAAAAAAATCCTTTTGCTACATATTATTATCAGCATTCCATTATTATTTGTCTGTATTGCAGTGTTTTGAAATAAAAGATAGAAATATATTAGGGAATTTGATATATATGACGTAACGTTTGTAGAAAATTACCAGCTATTATGTGCGGATCTAGTATAATTTATGAGATTTGTTTTTTTTTAATAACAGAACAGAGGGAGGAAAAACAAATGAATAAAAAAAATATATTATCCATACACCAGATTACTGGTGTCCTCTGTACATAAAATATCTGTAACAGTTAGACTTGAACAGCTGTGGGTTGAAGTTTGGAGGGATTCAACTCTGGAGAAACTAGTTCCAGAGAGATGCAGTTTGGGGAATGAAAGAATTCTGACAGGCAGAAGTTCTGCAATATGGCTGAGTGACATTCCTGTCATGAGTGCTACTAGATGCCCATGTAGCACGAGGGAAGGCATGGAGAGGTGGCACAATGGGTGCAACTTCGTCAGAGCATTTGCCATAAAAATATCTGTAAAATAATGTAAGGGAGGCAACATTCCTTCTTACTTGTAGGGGAGGTAGTTAATTTGTAATGGCAGGGTTGTTAATAATTCTAACAGCTTTGTTCTGAATTTTATCAAGTTGTTTTAATGCAACCTCTCCACATCCATTCCACAAGGGTGAGCAATATTCAAGCTGAGAGTGCACATGACTCTTATAAATTATAGTTAACTGCTTGTCAGTGAAGAAGTTACAGACTTTGTAAAATAATCCAAGTTTCTTTGAGGTGGTTTTAGCAAGTGATCTAACATCACAGGTCCAGCTAAGGGCATTGTTAAGTGAGATGCCAAGAATTTCAATACTTTTGGAGATGGGAATATTAGTAACACTGAAGGTAATGTACAAATCTGGTAATATCTGTCTACTAGTAAATTGTATATAATTTAGTTTTACTAGCATTAAATGAGACAAGGTTGTTTTGTCCCTAGTCACTGCTCGTAGATAGGTCTTGATTTATGGAGATGGCTGTACTGAGTTGAGAGGTAGAGATATTAGACTTTGTAAATGGATGTCCGAGTGTGAATAAACTATGTAGTTTTGAGTCATCTGCATATGAGTGGATGGGATTGTGGGTGACAGATAAGAGTTCATTAATATAAACCAGGAATAGGGTTGGCGCCAGAACTGATCACTGCGGCACATCGGCGTTAATTGAGGGGAAATTGGAATATACATCATCTACTTTTACTCTTATTTCCTGTCACTAAGATATGAAGAAATCAAAGGAACAAAAGACGTTAGTCCATAGCAAGGGAGTTTGGACAGCAGGGAACGGTGCCATACTCTGTCGAAAGCTTTAGAAATATCAAGGGCTACTGCATGAGTTTCTCCATGTAAGCCAATTGACTGATGGATGGTATGAGTTGGGAGATTGAGTATGTCAATGGTGGATTTCTCATGGCGATAACCAAATTGTCTATCACTAATTAAGTTCGTGGATTCAAGATGTTTAACAACATGCTTATTAAAGTTTCAAATGCCTTACCAAGAGAAGATGTGACAGCTGTTGATCTGTAATCAGAGGGGTCAGAGGAACTTCCTTTCTTCGGAACTGGGTGGATTATTGGCTTCTTTCCTTGGATTTGGGAATGAAGTAGTACGTAGGCATAGTCTGAATAATTTAGCTAGGAAAGAGGCAAGTTTAGGGGAACACTTTTTCAAAACAATTGGCGGAATTCCATCTGGGCCTGGAGCTTTGTTGGTAGGTAAATTGTCTAGGATGGATTTTACGTATCTTGTCTGTATTTTAACCCGCCGCGTCCCGGAGACGTGAATTCACGTCCTCACATAATGTGCATTCATATCCCGGAGACGTAAATTAACGCGGCAAGATTGCAAGGTCCCTAATTTACACAATTTTCAATTTTCGCGAGTGATTTCGCGATTGATTTTTGGCACATATACACGGGACACCTTCCTCTATTCCTCTACACGATGTCAAGCAGGGACAATGCCTTACACCACATAACCTCTCCCCCCCTCCTGCAAGCCATTGTCTCAGCAATTCACCTGTTACCAGTGACCTGGCCAATAAAGACATTCAGGGCCAGAATGATTCCCCAGTCGATGACAATGTGGAGGACAAAGTTTACATAGCATTAGAGGAAGAAACAGTCAGAAAGGATGATCAGGTAATGTGGGAAAAAAAGGTCATGAATGGTGATGAGTTAGTGAGTGAAACAATGCTTATAATGCCTACATTACTCTTTGAAAACCAATATACTCTTGTACTACATATAAATTCATACCAAGTAAATAAATAAATACTGTTTATGAGTGGATAAAATAGTTACCCTCCCATAGAACTCGTTTTCTTTGGTGCCAGCCTGTTAGAAAACCCAGTCAGGCAAGGAGGAACTCGTACCTGGATCGAGTATTTTAAACCTCAGGTGAGCGATTTCTCTATGAATTTTCGATGTTTCTCACCAAAAGCGGATGTTTAAGCCAAAAAAAAAAAAAGATCCAAAAATGTCGGGACTGGGGCATACCACTGCCCAGAAAACGTTGGGATGGGGCGGGTTAAGTGAGGTATTGTCGGGAGAGTCAAATTCTAGTACTGGGACATTCTGGCTGGCATCGTCTATCGTAGAATTTCTGGCAAATGTACTGGCAAAAATACCCGCATTCCCATGCGGGTCATTTGTAATATTGCCATCTGACGATTTTAGTGGGGGAATGGAAGATGACTTGTTAAAGTTTTTATTGAAGGAATTAAGAGTTGGCCAGAATTTTCTATTGGCATTAGGATTGTTAAGTAGTTTTGATGCTTGCTTTTGAAGAAAGTTTGATTTAGTAGGATTTATTACAGCTTTTGCATGATTTTTAGCAATTTTAAAATGAGAGAGTGATGCAGAATTTTTTTATTTTAAGTAAGAGTTATATGATTTTAAGAGTTATATGATTTAAAGGTTAAATTATTTACACTGTGCGGTATAAAGTAGCAAATGTCCAATGAAGTACTCACATAACTGTTAACAGTTAGTAGTTTAGTGGCTATGTATGTTATTTAACAGTTCAAAGAGGGAAGAAAATTCTCTCATCATAAAGAAATTTTGTGCACTGACGGTGAACACAAAATGTATATCACTCATATAGTCCAAAAGGGAAGCGAATTACACACCCTTATCATTTTTCCTTTAAGTAAATTACTGCAGGCTAAAGATTTCTCCATGGTCAGGTACATATGAAGTGATTTTACTTACTCCTCTCTGTTTTCCAGTAATATTTCTTACCAGAATAGATTGCTGATGTTCATTCCTGTAACCTCTAGCCATTCAGAAAAGTTGCTATATTACATGTGCTACAAAGCAGCTCAAATATATTAAAAATAATCGGTAACTATACTGAATTTTGGTCGATGATTAACACTCATAATATGATTAACACTCATAATATGTATAAATTTGTAAACAGAACGGTGCTTCATGTATGCTAGTGACAGGCGACCAAGTAGTACTGGTTCAGATATGTCATATATTCATCATTCTCAATATGACATTTATTGGATCCTGGAATATGAATGATGAAGGCAGGGCTGACAGGTTACTCGGTACAGTACCTTAACCCATTAGCTCCCAGAGTTCTTGGGCAAGCGATATCGCTGGAAGGGTACTAAGTGTACCGCTCTCCGCATATCAGCTCCTAGTCACGAAGCTCATAGGTCCCTACCCAGGGGGTTCCCTTCTTTATCAAATTTTGAAAATGCCCAGCTGTATGATAAATTGAGGACACGGGGAGCAAATGGGTTTAACAAAGGAGTCTATCTATCTACATCTCTATCTTTATCCCTATCTATCCTGATGTATATATATATATATATATATATATATATATATATATATATATATATATATGTATGTATATATATATATATATATATATATATATATATATATATACAGTAATCCCTGTACTTTCCAGACGCCCACTTTCCGGACATCCCCACTTACCGGATATTATGGGCCTGGACCTTCGGAACCCAAAAATGGCCAAAAAAAAAAAAAAAAATCCCCCCAAAATCCGAATTTTTTCCCACCTGTAATTTGAAATTGCTGCACGGCGCCGAACAGCTGTTACACCACGGACCCTCACCCCTTCCTTCCCTCCCCCTCCCCCCCTGCCCTGTCAAGGTTGCCATTTGGTATTTTTCATAACCAAATGTGGGCCAATTTGGTCATGAAATATTTGTTTTGTAATGAATCAAAGTAATGCATTAGCAAAAGGATTTTTCACATGTATGAGGATACACAGAATGGAGATGGTGGATTGTTTGCTCTCTCCGATTAATCTGCTAACGTACATATTGTGAAAATAATCAACATGCTGTTAATTATAAGAGTGATTACATGTATTTCCACTTGTATATATAATTAGTGACAAATAAATGCTAGCTTTACGAATTTGGTAATGAAGAGTTAAATCTGGTAATGAGAACTGAGGAGTTTGGTAATGTGGCTGTTGCGATCTGGCAACTCTGTTTCCCCCTCACCAACACCCAAAATGTTATTGCCTAACTTCGATCGCGAGTGGTAGCTTATCGTAATGGAAGCCACACATGCTCATTTTTCTGTGAATAAACAGTGAATAAACTGCAATACCTCGCCACTAGACCACACGGGAATTTACAGTGTTGTGCAGTGTTAAGAAATTAGAATTTAGAGTGCAAAGGATTAACTGTGGAGTGCAAACCTGGCGGTTGAAACTGGCCTGATGCAATTAACAATATGCAGTGTTAAACAGTCATAACTCATAGTGCAAAGAATTACTGTAAGTGCAGCACAACACTGGATTACTGTACGTGCTTCAAGAGTATTTTCACCACTGCCAAAACCTTACAAAAGGCGGCCATAAACGTGCTGTAAGTACCCTGGCTGAGGTACAGTCACTTCTAATTCCTCATTCTTTGGTTCCTTTTCATTTATATCATGCTTTATGTCCGTTATTGGTGTGAATAGGGTCATAAATAGGTTTAAATAGGTGCTATGCATGTCCGATAGGGAGCTATTTAGGTGGCTTTCAAGGTTAGGCTGGGTTAGGGTCCGTAAGTACCAGTCAAGGAGGCAGGGGCCCACTATCTGGACAGGACCACTTTATGGACATGCCTTTGGCTCTATTACGTTGGATAGTGGAGGGATTACTTATATATATATATATATATATATATATATATATATATATAAACCTTAAATTCTTTATCACAACATGAGTAGAGTACGATGCCGCAACTATGGCTACATTTGTAATGATTAATCAGTAAAAATGTCAAGTAGGACTATTATATTACTTATGAAACTATTGAGCTGCCAGTGTTCACCAAATTAAATATGTAATGTGATGCAAGAACAGTGGACTACAAATATTATAGGTTTGGGGGGTATCATGCTCTCAAGTGCAGAGAATCTTGACATTATTAAATATTCAGTAGTAGGAAAACCACTACACCATGGTTAGTCAACGGGCGGCCCGCGGGCCAAATCCGGTCAGTGAGTCATTTTTGCTTGGCCCTTTGACTTACTCAAAAGAATGAATATTAACAGATAAACCAGCATCAAACACAAAAGTTTTGCATTTTCCTTTTTTAATCATATATTTAGCAGAAAATGTAAACTCAAATATTATATGAATTTCTTTTGTTCTCTTTCTATGTAAAAGTGTTTAGAAAAAGTGAAAAATAGAGGTAATATAATGTATGCCCCTTCTTGTTCATTTGAGTTTCGTAACTCGGCATTGTGTGTAGGGTAGATGAATAGCCCTGCATTACGTCAATATAACCAGTGTTGTTGAGCCGTATTCTTGTTCACCTTCCTTAGTGATTTAACTAGCATATTAAAGCATAATATTTTCTGACATTATGTATAATAACATTACAGAGGAAGAAAAAACAGATGAATACAAAAATAATTCATACACCAGATTACTAGTGTCCTCCATTCATAAAAAATCTGTAACAATTGGACTTGAACAGCTGTAAGTTGACGTTTGGGGGGAAACAACTCTGGGGAAGCGAGTTTCAAAGAAATGCAGTTCGGGGAATACAAAATTTCTGATAGGTGGAAGTACTGCGGTAAAGCAGTGTGACATTCCTGTCATGAGCACTACCAGACGCCCGAGTAGCGCAGCAGGAGGCATGGTGAGGTGGCAGAATGAATGCAACTTCGTCTGAGTATTTGTCATAAAAGAATCTGTAAAATAATGCAAGAGAGGCAACATTCCTTCTTACCTGTAGGGGACGTAGTTTATTTGTAACAGCAGGGTTATTGATAATTCTAAGAGCTGAGTGTTGTCAAGTTGTTTTAATGCAACCTCTCCACACCCATTCAACAGAGGTGAACATTATTCCAGCTGAGAGTGCACATGACTCTTATAAAGAATAACTGCTCGTCAGTGACGAAGCTATGAACTGTGTACAATAATCCAAGTTTCTTTGAGGTGGTTTTAGCAAGTGATCTGACATAGAGGTCCAGCTGAGGGCATTTTAAGTGAAGCACCGAGAATTTCAATACTTTTGGGGATAGGAAGTTTAGTAGCATTGAAAGGTAATATCGGAATCTGGCATTATCTGCCTATTAGTAAACTGTAAATATTTGGTTTTACTAGCATGAAATGAGACAAGGTTATTATGTCCCCATCCAGTGATCCTAGATAAGCCTTGATTGACTGAGATGGCTGTACTGAGTATTGAGTTAGAGATATTAATCTTTGTGAATGGGTGTTTAAGTGTGAATAAACTGTGAAGTGTTGAGTCATCTGCATATGAATGAATGGGATTATTGGTGACAGATACGAGATCATAAATATGATTTAGGAATAGGGTTGGATCCAGAGCTGATGCTTGTGGCACGCTGACGTTAATTGAATGGCAATTGGAATATACATCAATTACGTTTAGTCTCATCTTTCTGTCGCTGGGATATGAGGAAATCAGAGAAGCAAAAGACGTCAGTCCATAGCATGGGAATTTGGATAGCAGTCAGTGGTGCCACACTCTGTCAAAAGCTTTAGAAATATCAAGGGTTGCTGCATGAGCCCCTCCATGTTGGTCAATGAATAGATGCATGGTGTGAGTCAGAAGATTAAGTACATCAATGGTGGATCTGTCATGGCGAAAACCATACTGTCTATCAATGAGTTGTTGGATCCAAGATGTTTAACTAAGTGCTTATTCATTACCATTTCAAATACTTTAGCAAGAGAAGACGTGATAGCTATTGATCTGTAATCAGAGGGGTCAGAGGAACTTCCTTTACTCGGAATTGGGTGGATATTGGCTAGTTTCCAAGAATCAGGAAATGAAGAAGTACGTATGCATAGTCTGAATAATTTAGCTAGAACACAAGCAAGTTCTGGGGAGCATTTGTTCAAAACAATTGGAGGAATTCCACCTGAGCCTGAAGCATTGTTCGTAATATTGACACTCTTTGCATGAGAAACATTCAGCTTAAAAAAAAAAAATGTGAGTCTGCAATGTGGAAAATAAATCATTGAAGAGAAGGTGTTACGAAGTCCCGTAGAGCAGCGAGAATAGTCCTTATTCTATTCTGAAAATTTTAAGAAATCTAGTCAATGAGAATGCGCTTCACTATATTAGGTGGTTGTGATTCGTGATGAAAGGGATCTGCTAACACCATTGTGGAATAGCAAGCTGTGTCGAGCCTACCTCTTCCTGCTCCTCGGTCCACAACATCTGCTGTCTTTCGCTGACCAACACCTCAAGGCCTGGGATTACTATGGCAAGTAAGTGGAAGTAACTTGATTTAACTGTACAGTAGCCCTGATCAACAATTAGAGCCAGAGCTAATATATAATCTCGTGGTTCTGGTGTTTGTACTGTACTGTGCTGCTGTAATACTATAAAGATATAAACCAACATCATGTTCATTCTGAATTACTCTTATACATATAGCTTAATAAATTAAGGGCATATGTTTTAGGAGATGCAAATTCCTGTATTTGATAGAATAAAAAAAAATGCTATTTAATGCTGTTAAAGATCCAGCAGTTTATATACATATATATATATATATATATATATATATATATATATATATATATATATATATATATATATTAAATATATATATATATATATATATATATATATTAAATATATATATATATATATATATATATATATATTAAATATATATATATATATATATATATATATATATATATATTAAATATATATATATATATATATATATATATATATATTATATATGTATATATATATATATATATATATATATATATATATATATATATTACCGTTCAACAAAGTAGACACACAAGAGCCCAACATTTTCATAAAAGGGAAGCTGGGGACGATCATCATCATCAAGTGAGTGGCTTATTAAAAATTGTGACATTTTTTTTTTTTTACATGTCCGACTCTGTGCAAAGGCTCAGGGCCTATTTTTGGGGGGCAGTGGCCTATCTCAAGGCCCAGTAGTGCTCCTACACCTCCACATGTCATCACTTCGGCGCTAACACCCACCGTCCATACTGAATACATGCTAGGGCTGTCTCATACAGTACTGGTGTACTGGTATTAGCGGGGGTATTTTACGACATGTCGGCGGGTCATCTGGTAGATCAGGAAAGTCTGCTTTTTAGGAAATTCAAACCCTTAAACTCTTCCCTGCCCCAGCCGGGATTCGATTCTGGGTCCATTAGGACTGCAGGCCGCCTCTCTACCGATTCAGTCACCGCCTCCCCATGTGAAGGTATTTGGCATGTAGGAAAACTGTTGGGTCACAGTGAATGGGCTGTTAAGCGAAGGCCCAGAGTTAGACGCTTTTTTTCTTTTAGATATAAAGTACCATATATTCTGTAAAACATCTGAGCGACTCTAACCTCGCTTTATGACGTTCATATTCAACCACAGTGTCCATGTTTTTTATAGATCATTGTATTGTGAATATGAACTAGAATAAAAAGTTATGTTTTTTCTCAACTTCTAACGTAAATTATTTTCTTATTTGGGGGGATCTGATCACTATCCACTGACAACATCTTTAGATGAGAATAAAGGTATGGATAATGATGAAGGTCATGACGATAATTTCTTTGGTGTTATAAGAAGAGCACGGTGTGGGAAGGCAACTGGAACAACTTCATACCTTTACCGAAACTCAGGCTTTCCCAAAGAATGTTCCTACCTGATTTCTTTAAAAAAAATAAAAATAAAAATAAAGGACGGAGGAGCAGACATATTTACGTACTGTAGACGATTTCAACAGCTCTGGGTAGCAGTTTTCCCTTTCCAGAATGTTCATTGCTTTTTCTTTGCTAGTATAAGCTGACAGGATCTGTTGATTCGGGCAGGGGGGTTCAAATTACTTTTTTAGAACTTCCTTTGTGAGGGGTACTAAAAATACGAGTATATGACTTGCTCTAGGAACCCCCCAAAAATCGAGTATATGACTTGCTCTAGGAACCCCCAAAAAATCACTTTTTTTTTTTTTTATGTAAGGCCACTTTTATCTTCATAAATAATGACTATTAATAAAAAGGGTAATGTCACGAGTCGGCTAGTGACATTGGCTTTTGTGGGAAACCGCGAACTCAAGTGGAATCCCAGTTTATCGTTCAGTTAACTGCTCATTCGGACGGAAGCTTTGTCAAATCAATTTTTCATTGTCATACGTGATCGTCTTTGTGTGAGACATTAGCACTTCCGCTGAGCGATTTGTTTTGGGCACGTTTCGCTCACTCGACCGTTAGAAAAATACGGCCTAGTGCTCCACTTTTCTTTCCCACGACTTATTCAGTCCAGTGTTTGCTCTGACGGAGAGAGGTTCTGTGCTCCAGCAGTGTGAGAGGTCAACCCAAGCTCCACTTGACTACAGTTTCTCCAAGCTCCCACCCTTGGTTCTCCAGCTTTGGGTGATACACCGCATTCATTGACCAGTATTTCTTTTCGTTTTCCTAGTCTTAAGAATTTAGCTCGTGAGTGAGTGAGTGAGTGCGATCTCATTAATTTGATTTGAAATGTAACGTTAAATTTATTTTGTAATCAATAAATTTAACAGTTCTTTTTCTTGAGCTTAATGTAATGTAAACTCTTGTTTCATTTCTCCGCAATTAAGCTTATTTCCCATATAGCTCCTAGCTTGCATAAACGTTTGCCATTCATAACTGGTACTTAGGCCAGTCTTGTGTATTAAACTTAAAATCCGTTGTGCCTCCTAGGAGTTAAGCATCAGCAAGAACCTGATACTATTGTTAGTATTAGTTATTTATTGTCAGGGGTAAAGTAACTTTCTCCAGAGGCTAACAGTACTAATGAACAACAATTGAGTGATTAGTCTCTGCTGTGTACTGTTGAGAAAGTTTATAAATTCTCGTTCTTAGAGAATCGTGCGAAGCAAGTCGGCGTAAAGTAATCGTTGCTTGATTTAGTAAGACAATCATTGTCCCTGCTCTTCAATATTGTTGAACATTATTATCATTTAAAATAAATATTAGCCCTTTTATTTTAAAAACCCCGTGACAATTGGCGACCTCATTCCAGGATATTAACTCCTAGCTCTAAAGCTGTTCACGAGATAGTACTCACTCGTTCATATTTAGGAATTTATCATTAAAGTTTATAGGCACAGGTTTACTGGTGTTTACCGTTAATTTAGCAAGTGAATTTTTGCTTTATTAATCCATAGAGCACTTAACTCTATTTAGTACTTTATTTTTGGTAAAGCCAGACGATTTTATTCGCTCCTGGGTAGCCGCCGTACCCATTGTGTTAATTATTGAGTCTTCTCAGTTATTTGCATTTTTGCTTTATTCTTTTCGAGTTAACTAGATAAGACTGGTCACCACTAGCTTGTGTCTGTATTCTTTACATGTGTTTATTGGCATTCATTTGCAAAGCAGTCAGTACTCAGTTTCGGTTTGCTTAGTAAATTAGCGTCATGGCTACCACCATATTTTTACAGGAAGCCAAAGATATGGGTCTTACAGACCCAGCCGAAATTAAAGAGTATATAATCTCACGGCATAATCAGGAGCAGCAGCGTGAGAATGATGCCCGTGAAGAGCGTAAGAGTCAGTGCAAATACGAGCGAGAACAGCGCGAACAACGTGAAAGAGAGCGTGCATATGAACAAAAGCAGCATGAGAAAGAGCGTGAATACGAGCGTGAACAACATGAACGCGAGCGAGAACAGCGCGAATACGAGCAGAAACAACGCGAGCTTGAGTTAGAAAAAGAGCGACAACAGCGCGAACACGAGCTAGTACAAGAGCGAGAACAGCGCGAATACGAGCGTGAACAACGAGACAGAGAACGAGAACACGAACGTGCCGAGCGAGAAGCGCGCGAAAAACATGAACTTGAAGTGCTGAAGCTCAAGCGAGATTCCTTGGCTTCAGACACATCCGGTGCAGTTAATCCAAGCTCCACTAGCGCTCTTCCTACACATGTCCTGGCGACCCCACGCATCAAGTTTCCTTCATACAAGGAAAGCGAGCGAATCGAGCCGTACATAGCTCGTTTTGAGGACATGGCAGACATGTATCAACTGGATGAGGCAGCTTAGCAGATCCAATTTCTTAGTTTATTTGAGGGCCCTGCCCTCGATATTCTCCACAGAATTCGTGGAGACAATCTCACGTATGAGATGATGAAAGCTGCACTCATTAAGGCGTATGGTCTCACAGTAGACGACGCCAAAGTTCAGTTCATGCGAGCTCGTCTCCAAGACAAGGAGACAGCTGTTCAGTTCCTCGATCGTCTCACTGCTTACTTAAATGAGTGGATGGAGAAAGATGAAACTCCTTCCACGCGTGAGGGGATAAGTGACTTTATGGTGCGTACACAGCTAGAGAGGTCGTGGCCTGCTGAGCTCATAGCACAGCTTAAGATCTGCCAGGTGAAAGATGCCAGCCAAATGGCAGAAAAGGCTGATGCATTCTTTACTGCATATGGGTACCAAACTCGTAAGCAAAACACCTGGAACAGGAAAGCTGATAAGTCTGGGAAGCCGTCTCAGACTGAACCCCAGCAACAAGGCCATTCTCAGAATAATGGCCAAGGTCCAAAACTGCAGTGGAAGGACCAGGGGCAAAACACTCAGAAACCTGAGTGGAAGAGGTACAACAAGTTCCCCAACCAGCAGCAGTATCAGCCACGCAACTGACCGTCGAGACAAACTTTTTCACCACCAGCTCAAAAGAGGCAGGAAGCGAATGCAGCCTTCATTCCTCAGCAGTAGCACGGTGGCCACGTCCCTACCAGTATGGGTACTTCCCCACAGTTCACTAGTCCCACAGTGACAGTGAACCCCCCTCCACAGATGGCCAATGTTCCATCTTCCCAATATAACCCTCAAGGCACAATGTTTGCTGCATCAATTCAGCAGCCTCATGAGTGGCTAGCTGCTTCCTCCACAGGCCCTCCCACAGGTGACAGTACCTTCCTTGTTCAGCCAGGGGTTGTGGGAGGCATTCCTGTGAAGGTCTTGAGAGATAATGGTTCCTCAGGTTGCTCTGTCAAGCAGAGTTTAGTTCGGCCTGAGCAGTATACAGGTCGACAGATCCAATCTCAGCTTATTGATGGATCAGTGTGATTGTTCCCTGAGGCATGTATCCAGGTGGCATCTCCATTTTATACTGGTACGACACTTGCAGTTGTCATGCCAGAACCTTTATTTGACCTTATAATAGGCAACATTTATGGTGTCAAGGATAGTTGCACCGAACATGACGCTACTCAGACTTCGGCTGCTGCGGTAACACGAGCCACGGCTGAGGCTCCAGACTGTGTCACCCCAGTGATCACTGAATCGCCGCAAGATCTGATGTGTAGTCAGCTTGTTGTGCAAGAACAACATTCTGACCTGACACTTGCTGCCGTGTGGAACAAACAAAAGGGTCGAGTGATTAAGTATTCATGGGGAGGTTGAGCCAAGTTCCTTCGCAAACAAGGACGGCTCTACCATGAGTAACGAACACCTGAGGGCGAGGTTCGACTGCAGTTTGTCGTTCCCGCCAAGTACCACCTAGCAGTGTTACAATGGGGTCATTGTTCAGGCTCAGGAGGTCACATGGGCTAAAGGAAGACCCAGGGCCGTATCCGAGCTGACTTTTTCTGGCCAGGGATGGGACGAGACATAGATAGTTTTGTCCGTTCCTGCAGTGTGTGTCAAAGTAACACCACTAATCAGGGACATGTCCTTCCTGTGCCGTTCATAACCACACCTGTAATCTCTGAGTCAGTTGAGAGACATGATAGTGGTGAACTGAGTGTAGACCTGACGTCTCACTTGTTGGCCCCACAGGACACAGTATGTCCAGGGCCTGTACATGCATATTATGTACCGTAAGTTAAGGGGGAAGTTTGAGAGAGAATTCTGCAGAGGCGACTCGAGGCTATGGAAGACCCGAGTTTGCACAAGGATTCTCAGCTCCCCGATACTAATATAAGTACTGTAGGTTAAGGGGGAAGTTCGAGAGAGAACTCCGCAGAGGCGACTCGAGGCTATGGAAGACCCGAGTTTGCACAAGGATTCTCAGCTCCCCGATACTAATGTGAGTACTGTAGGTTAAGGGGGAAGTTCGAGAGAGAACTCCGCAGAGGCGACTCGAGGCTATGGAAGACCCGTGTTTGCATAAGGATTCTCAGCTCCCAAATATTAATATAAGTACTGTAGGTAAAGGGGGAAGTGAGAACTCCGCAGAGGCGACTCGAGGCTATGGAAGACCCGAGTTTGCACAAGGATTCTCAGCTCCCCGATATTAATATAAGTACTGTAGGTTAAGGCACAGGTTGAGGACCCGTGTGCAGTTCGAAGCTATGGAAGACCCGAGTTTGTGCAAGGATTCTCAACTTGCCGACACTAATCGTGTGCTATAATTAATGGCGACCTCGAATGTACGAAGCTTAGGCTGTCAATTGTATTTTTCAGCTACAGCGTACTTTTCTTAGCATGTACTGATTGCTAGGCAGAGAGAGTAATTGTAACGTAATAAGAATTTTGTCTCATTGACACTTTTGATGCTCCACCTTAATTGGTTTTGCAGGTACAGCAATGGGTGTAGCAGTTTTGCTGTGCAGGCCAGCTGATCGTCTGCTGCACGCTGCCGCCTCTTCTCCTCTGCCTTCGTTGTCGCCATATTATTATTTACTATGTCATTATACACGTAGATCCAGTTACACTACAACTGTCACACCTACACAATGTATTACATACATTACGCTACACAACAATTAGTTGTCAGTGTAAATGTAGCGACTTTTCGCTCAGTTTGACCTGAGTACAGGATTTTCACCGTTGTCACGGAGTTTTTCCCTCAAGCTAGCTTCTATTAACGTAAATACGAGGTTTTTTCACTCACTGGCGACTGCGACTTTCTCCTGTAGCAGGATAGCACACACACCACGGTGTGAATATTGTGTGACTGAGCTAGGATTTATATGTATGCATATTGAAATCTTTTTTCTGAAGAAAAAAGATTTGATTTCGATGGGGCGTAATGTCACGAGTCGGCTAGTGACATTGGCTTTTGTGGGAAACCGCGAACTCAAGTGAAATCCCAGTTTATTGTTCAGTTAACCGCTCATTCGGACGGAAGCTTTGTCAAATCAATTTTTCATTGTCATACGTAATCGTCTTTGTGTGAGACATTAGCGCTTCCGCTGAGCGATTTGTTTTGGGCACGTTTCGCTCACTCGACCGTTAGAAAAATGCGGCCTAGTGCTCCGCTTTTCTTTCCCACGACTTATTCAGTCCAGTGTTTGCTCTGACGGAGAGAGGTTCTGTGCTCCAGCAGTGTGAGAGGTCAACCCAAGCTCCACTTGACTACAGTTTCTCCAAGCTCCCACCCTTGGTTCTCCAGCTTTGGGTGATACACCGCATTCATTGACCAGTATTTCTTTTCGTTTTCTTAGTCTTAAGAGTTTAGTTAAGGTGTTTTTCCTAGGCATAAGAATTTAGCTCGTGAGTGAGTGAGTGAGTGCGATCTCATTAATTTGATTTGAAATGTAACGTTAAATTTATTTTGTAATCAATAAATTTAACAGTTCTTTTTCTTGAGCTTAATATAATGTAAAATCGTTTCATTTCTCCGCAGTTAAGCTTATTTCCCTTATAGCTCCTAGCTTGCATAAACGTTTGCCATTCATAACTGGTACTTAGGCCAGTCTTGTGTATTAAGCTTAAAATCCGTTGTGCCTCCTAGGAGTTAAGCATCAGCAAGAACCTGATACTATTGTTAGTATTAGTTATTTATTGTCAGGGGTGAAGCAACTTTCTCCAGAGGCTAACAGTACTAATGAACAGCAATTGAGTGATTAGTCTCTGCTGTGTACTGTTGAGAAAGTTTATATTGATTTAGTAAGACAATCATTGTCCCTGCTCTTCAATATTGTTGAACATTATTATCATTTAAAATAAATATTAGCCCTTTTATTTTAAAAACCCCGTGACAGGTAACACTTCCCAAACTCAAGCACAGTAATGTATATTTTGGCTTACATTTAAGTAAAAACCAACTGTAGCTACAATGATTCATTCCTTCACTAACAAACAGTCTTCATTCAGAGGAAAAACATTATCAACAAAAGCTTTAAAGACTCAGTTTTTTTATTCATTGTGCCAGTTTAATTCCAGTCCTGCATTGATTCATATTAGGACATCAATTGCCTGCTTGCTTCTTGACCTAATATGATGCCTTCTGACTTCTCAGAACTAAATTCTTTGCCTGCTGCTTCTGTGTCTTGCTTGACACATCGTTCTTTGTCTTGAGCATGACATGACCACTGATGCGCTTGCATTGCCCCAGCGATGAACTTCACTTCATTTGTTGTAAACCCAGTGGTTAAAGGTGGTTTATGAACTCCATCACTCCAATCAATCAGATCTAAGAGTGAGGACGCCTCTGGTTTAATGGAAGAGTCTACCTGACATGGACAGAAATATCCCAAAGTTGAATGTCCTTATCTCCACTGCCTCTCGAATCAGTATCCCTTTGGACACTGTCGCCTTTCCTCACTATCATCAAAGCAAATCAGTGCTTGAATTATCATGTCACTAAAGGCAGTAAAGGCAAACCATGCTAAACGCTGTACAGTAAGAATGACACTATACACCACAGCCTTTATCTGATGCTTTAGCTGCTGCAGTTGAAATAATGTGGCGAAGGCCTGATGCAAAGAGTGTTTCATTTTAATGTTTAACCAGCAAGAATAGTAAACGCACAAAATGCAAACGACTATCACCCACAGATTATTCAGATTATTTCCTTTGAGGCCTTGTTTTGATAACCATATCAGGTTAAGTCTGTTGTTGTTGTCAACCATATTGAGTGATATACAGGGCTAATATCAAGAAGAGCCAGGTCGGCTGGTATATAGCTTGCTTTCTTTGCTTGTGTAATATTGTAACCAAAGTCTTGATAAGTGGAGAGGTACTGTACATAAATACTTCATCACTTAAGTGGCTAGGAGGTCATTCCGTGTGTATCTTTTGTGAAAGATTGACATCTAGCTTTGTGGCCGAGTCAAGCATCTTTCCTGTAGTACTAGTCCACGTGTTTGACAGGATTTTGTCATCCAGTGCTGTTACCAACTGCCACAGAGGTAGCTCATTGGCATGGAGGGTACAAGCCAGCCAAAACATCCTACAATCAAAGTATCTCCTCTACCCAGTGCTTAATGCCCCCTCCCACCCAGTGTTGACATTTGTGGAATCACCCTACATGGATTCAAGACTCCTGGCAATGCCTCCTTCTCTCATGAATTCAACGAGATCGCGGTGGTTTCAGCAGTTTGCATGTCCTGGACGGTTTTTGAGGTGTAAAGTGGAAAGGATATTACTGTCCGCCTGACTGACGCACACAACATAAGGCTCCTCTTTGTCCATGACTGGAAACTGTCTATTTGATTCCTCTGCCTTGGGCATCACATTTGTTGTGTCTTGGCAGCCACCTAAAAAGATACAGTCAGTTAGTCCTTCCTGGCAACAGCCATCAAACTTCTGGTCGAGTGTCATCATAAGTTTTTCCTGTTTACTTTGCTGTGGTGAGCAATAAGCCTCTTATCCTTGTTAATGATCTACTATAGGCCTACGTCTTTCGACGTAGCCGTAGCAATACCAACTGTAGGACGAAGGCCAATGCCATTCCTGATACTCTGCACGGCAACATAAAGTATTTCTTTCTAAAGTGTTGTACTCCGTTTTTTTACTGATGGATGTGCTTTGGGTTTCAAACAGAGGCTGATATGGAATAATATGCACATCATGTTCCCATTCATCTCCAAGAAACTCCAGTGTTACAGATGATATGAAGGACTCTTGCTCATTTATATCAGCTTTCTGCTTACCTATTTCTTCTTGACTTATCCGTAATTTTCAGGACGATCTGTAAGCCCCATCTGATGAGGTGCCACGTTTTGTCTGTTTAACCCTTCATAAGAGCAACTTCTTTCAAAGGACTCTTTTTGTCTTTAGGACACTGACAGTTGATGAGAGCTTCGTATTTGCAGCTATGAGGGCAACTGTAGTTAAAGCAGGCAGCGACTTTACATTTGCAAATAAGATTGTCGAAGAGCTTATCAAGGTTTGCAATAAATTGTCCTTGACTTCCAGCTTTCTCCGGAAAAAAAAAATGTTTCTTTCCTCCCCCCAGCCCCCTTGTATCTTGTTCAGTATGGTGAACCATAAATTAATAGGAGGAGGTTGGACCAAATCATTTTGCTCTTTTTCCATGTCCATTTTCCAATCACAGCTGGATAAATGTCGTATGCACGATTGGCTACTGGGTAGTTTCTCACATACTCTTTGCCTTGTTCTCCTTTTTCGAAGCACATACATAGCGTAGAACATCACGTATAGTTGGAAGTTTAGGTGGCGGAAGCCTGCTGCTAGTTCCCAACAGATTGACCATATGTATAAAGGTTGACTGTCTTGTCCTTTTTTTTTTTTTTTTTTTTTTAATTGCTGGACACCGAGTCCTATAATGGGGAAATCAGTACTAACTGATGATCTAAACTTTGGAAGTAATAAGACAGCCTGAGTATCAGTATTCTTTCCTGTGAACATTGATTGAGTAGTGTCAAACTGTGTTTGAATTGGGATTTGTTTGTGACTGTGTTAGTAAGTCGGTACACATTCTTTTTTAATGAGGATTTTCTAACCTGTGAAACATACCAAAGCTTGTTCACGCACTGTATGGAATGCTTTTTAACATTCTAAGGTTCTCAATGTGTCATTAAAAAAAAAAAATATTTTACATTTCTAAGAAGTATTTGTCCGTCAGAAGTTCAACAAATGCCCAAACAACAACAACAGTTTACCAAGGAAAGCTAAACTGGACTGAATTTTATAAAATGATATTGAACCTAGTATGTCAAAAAGCAAGTTTTTAACACCTAACAACTTTCACATCAGCAAGTTCAAAAAAAAAAAAAAAAAAAAAAAAAGGCACACCGAATAACCTCACCTACCCTAACCTTCCCTAATCTAACCTTACCTTGAAGGAGTGAACACAGCAAGACATGACCTATCCTGGACTATTGTGGGAAAAAAGCCCATATGGAATACTTAGAATATCTGAGTATCTACAGTTAACATAGAAGGAGGAAGGGGGGGGGGAGGAGAGTGGTGGATTAAAATTCGTAGTTCTCATTTCGACTGTATAGTTGGCTAATATCCATCTTGTGCCCCCAGGTATATCATTGTTGGACTCAGTGTTGCAGACCTGAAAGCTCTTTCTAACACGACGAAGGGAAGGAAAACACAGCACATAGTCGGTCTTGTTAAGGTACTGTATTATGTGAGATTAAACTTGGGTTCTACAATAAGTACATTGAAAATTAAGCTTATATTAATACTCGTATGGTACATATAGTCCTTGACTTGTGCAGTGCCGACTTGCGAATTTTCACCAATGCGAACAAAGTTTTACAAAAGTATTAAGGCTTCACAGCTTCAGCATGTTGCAGTTCACTTTCAGAATTTCTAATGAAATGCTTAAAAATAAAAAGCAATAAGAATGAACATGAAGAGCCAAGAGATCCGGTTCCTGAGCTGTTGACGCGTTGTGTCACTCAGTATGCCTCCGCCAAGCCTTGCGCACAGACGTGCCATACAACGTCCATGACAGGGTTCATTGTGGGCTGAAATGAGATTAAAGGTGAACTAAGTCGACCCCCATACGACCATGACCTTTGACCCCTTGACCTTGCTGACCTATTCAGTTCATCATCCCATCATACTGTGTCGCTGACAAAACTATGGTCGAAATCCATAGAGGGGTACAGGAGATAACGCACCCCAATCCATAACTTTAACTTTTGACCCTTTGACCTTACAGAACAAATCAGTTCATCGGCTCTTCATACTATATCTTTGATAAAAGTTTGGTTGAACTTCATCAAAGGGTTCAAAAGATATAGCACCCACACCCATGTGATCTTGACTTTTCATCCCTTGACCCTCCACCCCTAATCAGTTCATCTTCTATTCGCACTGCATCACTAACAAATGTTTGGTCTGAATCCGTGGAGGGGTTCAGAAGATATTGCGTCCACACCCATGTAACATTGACCTTTGACCCCTTGACCTTCCTGACCTAATCAGTTCATCGTCCCTTCATATTGTATCACTGACAAAAGTTTGGTTGAAATCCGTCGGCGGATTCACTCACGCACGGACGGACAGATCAGTCACTTTATGCCTCCTCCACCATAGGTAGGCGTAGGCATAACGAGTAAATCATTCTACGTACAAACGTAATAAAATGGAATACTCAATAAGCCTCCGTTTATGTATAATGATAAGCTAAGACACATTTTTCCAACAATTGCCCAGTCGAGCGGTAAAGCTGCTGCCATCCTCATGGCTACACATCAAACATAAACCCACATATTAATGCAAGATGAGTGTATGTATATACTGTAAATTTATAGAACAGCTGCACCGGGGGTTAATTAAACACGGTATCTACTATGGATTTAATAAATTTATATAATAGAGTCACATGGCCATCAGCTAAATCATTTTAAGCAGGACTTTTTTTTTTTTTTTTTTTTTGGGGGGGGGAAGGGTGCGTACAGTCAGCCTTAGTACAGAGACTGGCGCTAAGCTTATCTCCTTACCTTAGAAACATGTTCTTCGATCAAATTTTGCGAGTACAGTGTTCACCCAAGGCGATGCTAATAATTTACAGAAATAGTTTCCACTTCCACTCTCGCCACCAACACTCTTGTGCTTATCATATTTATAACAGAAAGTGATGATACTAGCATTGATTTTAAGGAAGTTAGGAGTTCCACTGGTCATTCATCATGAGCACACATTCCCTAAACACTTGTTTAGGTTTGTGTAGAAAAGAAAATGAGCTTTCGTCAGTAAATGACAAAAACTTATTTTTACGCTAAATTTTACAGACATTAGGAAAAGACGAGTTCCAGAGTAAGAGGTCTACCGTAAATGGGGCAGAACCTGTACTGTATTTAGTGGAAGGGATCGTAGATATTCACTGAGAACAGTAAGAAGGAAATGAATGGTTGTTGGAAATAATGAATATAGGTATTGTACTTTAGCTCACAGTGAGATGGATGAAACGTTTTGGGAGGAGGGGTTCATTGTAGGGAGTGATAATCACTGTATGCAAGAGTACGTTGAACAGACGATCAAATTAAACTTTCGTGCATGCATCAGCAGCCATGTGTAATCGTAAGTTGGGAACAGCCTGTCAAGGTTGATAATATGTATTCAGATGTCCATTTAGTTAATGTCGATGTACCACAAGGATCAGTATTCAGTCTTACCTCCAACCCTGGTCCTGATTCGTATCAGCAATCTATTGTTTGTCACCCGTAATCCCGTTCACTGATATGCAGATGACTCAGCGTTTCACAGTTCCTTTGCAGTAACCACCATTTACAAAGTAAAATATTTTTAACTCCGAACTCAGCACGCAATCTCCTTTAATCAAGACATCGAAGATCATTTAATTGGGATAAAATGATAGTCTTTTTTAATGGTAGGAAAATCAGATCTCTTCAGTTTACTTGTAGACAGATTTTGCCTGATTCCTATATTGCTATCATTGCAACCAATATTTCTAAATTTAACAGTATTGAAATTCATATTTATTCTCTTGGACTTCCTCCATCTTTTATTGCTTATAATTATTTACTTATTCATTTATTCATGTACTTTTGCCGTTCTTCGATTTATTTGTTCTTTGACGTACACTGATTTTGTACGCAGGTTGTAACGTTTTATCGGCCCCATGACCGAGGTGTTGCGGCGCCAAGTTATTATTTAATAATGTTTAACAGTACTCAGTTTGACCTCTCACATTAGACCACTTGCTAAAATCGCCTCAACGAAACCTGGACTAGTATTATACAGGGTCCATAACTTCATTGACGAGTAGTTAAGATGTTATTTACAAGAAGCATGTGTGCTCTCGGCTCTATTATTGCTCATCCTTGTGGGGTGGATGTGGGGAAGTTGGAACAAAACAAATGGACAAAAAGTAAAACATAGCAAAAATAATTTGTAACGCAGCAATTACAAATTAACTACCTCCCCAACAAATACAGAATGTTGCTTCCTCTGCATATTTTAAAGGTTCAGGTGAGTTGCATCTATTATTCCAGTCCTACATGCTAGAGACCCTGTAGATAGTATGGAACGCAACAATATTGCTGGTTTCTAACTGACTGGTCAATTGAACGTCATGATCTGCCCCTCACCCACTATCATCTTGGACCTTCAGTGCCATAAAATGTAATCATTGTTAAAGTACTACAAATCTGCTGTAATATTTGGAATTCTCATCCCCACATTAGTTCCCCCCCCCCCTTTCCCAAACATGAGCCCACAGCAATTACTCTCCCTCAGCTACTGTGGCTGTTTTCTAAACTGAATATAATTGTATGCTAACAACACGAATAACCTAAGAAATACATTCCGGGCTGCAGGAATTAATAATGCATAGGATCGACATAAATCACTTGGTAGCAAAAATTTTTACCGAAACACTAGTAATTTGTTTACCAGCAATAAGTGCAACATGTACAGGTATTTACTGAGTACGACACCGTCTTTCCTATGCACCCAATCCTGTCACGAAATACTGAAACTTTATTTATTATTAAGTTTCCGTCTTTCATAAAACACAACAGCAGATAAGCATCTAATATACTATAACACTAGCCGTGTGTGTGTGTGTGTGTGTGTGTGTGTGTGTGCTTGTGTATTTTGGGCAGCCGAAACTACACATTCAGATCGCACCAAAATTGGCACAAAAATTGCAAAAAAATCGCTGATTAAAAAAAAAAAAAACTTGGTCTCATCATGACTGAAAAACTTTTACTATATTTAATTAGCGATCATATTTTGACCAAAAAACGCTGCTGCAGGCGCCTGGCATAGGATCTCTGTAGACTTTTTTTTTGCCCATAGGTACAGTCAACAAGAGTTCCACCTGGACCACCTAGTCGCAGGATATGGCAACAGCGCATGTGCGTGTATTCCTGTGTATATGCCCGAGAATTTATCGAATCATCAAGCTTCATCCTATTTGACGTATTATATTATATGGTCATTGTTTTATGCTATGATATTGGCTAATAGATACTGTGTGATTGGTATAATGAGCTGTGCTCAATGCTATCTATAGGGTGTGATTTATGTGAAATAATATTTTTATCTTGTAGCGTGAACCACGATACAGGTTGAGTTGTGGTTCAGAAATTGTGAGCAAGCTCACCCATAAATGGCTCGATGTTTCTGAACCACAACTCAACCTGTATCGTGGTTCACGCTGCAAGGTAAGAGAAGAATTATTTTATATAAATCAGACTTTATAAATAGCATAGTGCACAGCTCATTGTACTAATAACACAGTATTTATAAGCCAATATCACAGCATAATTCAATGACTATATAATAATATAATACGGCAAAGAGAATGAAGCTTGGTGATTCGATAAATTCTTGGGCATGTACACACGAACACACACACACGCGCTGTTGCCACGTCAGCCATATCCCGCGACTAGGTGGTCCAGGTAGAACTCTTGTTGACTGTACAACTAAAATCAACTATACCAGTGCAAGAGCCCTCTGCAGGAGCAAGTGCGAGGGGCCCAAAAGGCCCACGAGCACTTGTCTTACCTAAAAAATGACAGTAGGTGAAGATACTTAGCTAGAAGTGCATTAATGAATAATAAATGCGGGCCATTCCTCCAGTCTCTAGTTTCTTCAGAACAGAGGAAGGGAAACTGAAAAAAATAATACTTACACCAGAGCAAAGGTGTCCTCCATTCATAAAACACCAATAACGGAAGGACTTGAACTCAACTGGCTTGAAGTTTGGGAGAAACTATTATGGGGAAGTCATGCCCAAAGAGAAGCAGTTCTTGGAATAAAGGAACTTTGGCACGTCGAAGTTCTGCGTTATGGTGGCGTGGCAGCCAGTTCACATGTGCCACCAGATGCCAGTGCTGCACGGAGAACGGTGGGAAGACGTGATGAAATGGATACTACCCCATACAAGCATCCACCACAAACGCATCCAAAACAATGCACGGGAAGCAACACTCCCCCAACCCGCCAGATTAATCTATCATATACTTTTTTCAGATCCCTATAAAGGACTGTTGCATAGATGGAATACTTTGTCAGTCCCATCAGTACTGAGCATCATTGTAAATGAAACCTGTCAACTGAGTATATGATGCAGGTAAACTGCACCGCCCAACTTCCCGAGCTGATGTTCCTTGTGCTCAGTGGCCAATGCTATGACTGGTTACATTTAATTGCAATCTGATTTGTGTGTTAGTAAGTATAGTATCCTCGTTGGTTAAGGAAGCTAACTAGCGATTCCTTACCAATTTATTATACACGGAACACGTTATGCTTTGCACTGCCTTGGATGCACTTGGAAAATATAGTTTTGGTAAATGCATATTAGTTTATTAATGTATGTTAAATCTGAGCATCCCAATCATTATACGAGATAATTTTCTACTTTTTGGGCACTATAATGTCTCTCGGCCGAACAAAAGCGTTTAGTGGCACCCTGAAAATGCGGTAATTAATTGCTGCGTCCATAGACAGCGAAGACGTTAAATAGCCCCCGCATGATATTCATAAAATGAATGTTTGCATTGATAAGTAAATTAAAAAACAATAAGTTATACAATTTAGCGTTTTTAATAATCACCAAGGAATACGTGCTATAAGTCACAAGTCAACAGAAGTAGGACCTTGTACTGAGCTATGGTAGAATAATTCATCACTACCAAGTCGAATGGGCGTATATAAAAAAAAAAAAAAAAAAAAAATGGCAAATTGAGTTACGACCACCATGATGTTCCTTGTAGTAAACTCTATAATGTCGCAAAGTGGCCTAACTGTTGAGTAGCTGGTTGGTGAGATACGGTCTGTATGAGTGTCGACGTATCTTAATAAATAAAGAACAAGCTCATGACATACTGGCTTAACTTGAGTTAAGCCCATTAATCACGATACTAAATGATCAACATTAACAAGGTGACTGGGCGTAAGTCTAGATAAGTCTGTTTGTCCTAGCAATCAAGATATTCTGTTACTGATGATTTTGGCATACGCCTCACCCCCAAACAACACAGTTTATTTAGTTTGTTTATTTATATATTTTAAAGTACACTAACACAATAGGTTTGAATTCAATGTTAATCTTTTTTTTTCTATACTTATAGAGTGAATTACGGGAATAGCAATGTTGAGTCATAAGAAGATCCGGAAAAGATGGATGTCTTGGTTAAGTGGGAGGAGCATTCATATGTGGCTACGTATGAACTTGAATGTGTTGGAGATGGAAAAGAATTTAAGAGTGGACAGAATGTTAGAATACACTGGAGGAGAAAATACTATCTATCTATCTCTCTATTGCCAGACGCCTCAATCCCGTTTGGGGTGGCCACAAACAAATCGCCTCCAAGTCGCCCTGTCCCCCGCCATTTCACAGCCCTGCTCCCAACTCACACACCCCTCTCTCATATACCTCTCCACCCCATCCCTCCATCTCATCCTCGGCCTCCCCCTCCCTCTTCCCCCCTCCACCTCACTCACATACACTCTCTTCGTCAGTCTTTCACCCTCCATCCTCTCCACATGGCCAAACCACCTCAGTGTGTTCCTCATAACGCTTCCTATCACATCCACATCAACACCACAACGCTCCTTTATATCCTCATTCGTCAGCCTGTCTCTCCATGTGACTCCACAGGCTCCTCTTAAATAACTCATATCCACTGCTCTCACTCTTGACTTGTGTCCTTCCAACAACGTCCAAGCTTCACTTCCGTACGTTAGAGTTGGTATCACAATACTGTCATGTAGTAACTTTTTCACTTCCATGCTCACTTCCCTGTTTCTTATCACTGCTTTCGAAGAACCAGCAACCTTTCTTCCCTGCTGTACCCTTTCAAGCACTTCACCCTCCAAATCTCCATCCTTACTCATCACACTACCCAAGTACTTAAACGTACTCACATTTTCCAATTCCTCACCATTCAACCTCGCTGTGCATTCACTGACTTCACCTCTCTCAAAGACCATCACTTTACTCTTCCCTACATTCACCTTTAGATTCCGTTTCTTACACAGTCTCCCAAACTCATCCACCAAGCCTTGCAGCTCCCCTTCGTCTTCACTCAACAACACAGTATCATCTGCAAACAACAGTACAGGGAGTTTCCAAACACTATCCTCTCTCACCATGGCCACTCCAACATCCACTACCCTACCTTGTACCTCTTTTATTACCCCATCCATGTACAGATTGAACAACCATGGAGACATGACACATCCCTGTTTCAACCCAACTTTCAAAGAGAAAAATTCACTTAGTCCACCATCCACACGCACTGCAGCCTTCGCACCATCGTACATAGGCCTACTCTTCACAGCATTCAACAACTTCCCATCTACTCCATATATTCTTAACACTTTCCACAATCCTTGTCTATCCACCCTGTCATATGCTTTCTCCAAATCCATGAAAGCCACATACAACTTCTTTCCCTTCTCTAGAAACTTTTCCACTAAAGATCTAAGAATGAATATCTGATCTACACAACCTCTTCCTTTCCTACAGCCTCCCTGTTCTTCTCCAACTAATTTCTCTGTTCTTTCTCTAACTCTGTCAATAAGTATCCTACCATACACTTTTCCTATTATACTAAGAAGACAAATGCCCCTATGATTACCACACACTTCTTTTTCCCCTTTTCCTTTGTACAAGGGAATAATTATACCTGACTTCCAATCCTCCGGGACTCTACCTTCCTCCCAGGCCAATCAGCACATCTTCCACATCCATTCTACTACTATCTCTCCCCCATGCTTCAGCATTTCACCACACACTCCATCAATTCCTGGGGCTTTCCCCGATTTAACTTTCTTCATTGCTTCCACAACTTCTGTCCTACTGATTTCTTCCTGTCTTCTCACCTCCCTCCTTCTCCCAGCCATTCCCCAGCCACTTATACTCGCATTACTTCCATCCTCTACGTTCAACAATTCTTTAAAGTGTTCTCTTCATCTGCTACTTTTTCTCCCTTCTCCACTAGTAATCTACCATTTTTATCATTCACTCCCCTGCTAACTTCACTTCCACCCTGTCTTACTCTTTTCACCTCTTTCCAGAACATTTTCTTACAGTCCCTCCACTTTACACTCAGATTCCTTCCAAATTCCTCATCCACTCTCTTCTTACTCTCTCTTACTAATCTTTTCACCTCTCTCTTTCTTTCTACATATAACTCTCTCTTCCGCCTCTCAACTTCTTCCACGCCCCTATTTCTCATTCATTCATTGTATGCTTTCTTTTTTTGTGCCACAGCCTGTTTCACCTCTTCAGTCCACCACGCTGTTCCTTGCACCCCCCTCCGTCTTCTCTTCCTTCCACACATCACATCACATGCTGCACATATTTCTTCTGTAAATATCCTACACACACCTTCCACGTCTCCCATCCGCTCCAATTCATATTTGCCCAATCGTTCCTCCACTTCTCTCTTATACTCTGCCTTTTTCTCATCCTCTTGTAACCTTTCCACTCTCCTTGCAACTACTCCTTCCTCTCGTCTTTCCCTTCTTCTATTCCTCCATCTTACTTGAATTCTAATTCTGGCCACCACCAAGTAGTGGTCAGAAAGTCCACTCCCCCAACCTCTATAAACTCTTGCATCCATTACACATCTTCGCATCCTTTCATCCACACACACATAATCAATCATTGCCTTCCTTTCATTCAGTTCACCACCCACCCTTCTCATCACTTGCCATGTATACCTGTGGATCATTTTATGCCTGAAGTGGGTATTGGCTATCACCAACCGCCTCCCAGCACAAATGTCCACTAACGCACTCCCATTCTCATCTGTCTCAGCAGGCACACCCCACTCACCAACTATTTCATCCGCCTTCACATTCCCAACTTTACCATTCATATCACCAATCAAAAACACTCTCTCATTCCTTCCAAACTTTTCCATGCACACTTCTACATTTGTCCAGAACTCTTCTCTCACTCTTCTAGCACGATCTTGCGTTGGCACATACACACACACAATCGCCCACATTTGTATTCCAACTTTCAACATTACCCACACAATCCTTGACCCAACTGATCCATACTGTCTTATGCTCCTCTTCCATCTTTTACTCACAACTATACATACTCCTTCCTTTGCCCTCTCATTCTCACCTACTCCTTCACATATACCCCATCCATACTCCCATTCTCTCACACTTTCTCCTCTCCATTTTGTTTCAGTTATTCCACATACATCGACTTTCGCACCCTCAGGCACCTGGACAATCTCTCTCTCACCTCATCATTCGCTCCCCTTACATTCCACGTTCCGATAACCATGTCCTTTGTCCGGTCGTTGGTCGTCATTGTTTGGTCAGTCCTTGTCCGAGGCTTATTGTTTGTTTTTTTAGTTAGATGTTTTCCGGGGAGGGGCACTAACCCTCCGCCAACCCTTTTAGTCGCCTTTTACGACAAGCAGGGATACTGGGGGAGTATTCTTAAACCCCCCCCTACCCCCAGGGGGTTCCTAAAATTATGGTATAATTTTAGAAACTGATTTAGACAAACCTATGAGTGAGAGTAGCGACAGTGATGACAATTTTCCTCTCAGTGTTTTTAGAACTGAAAGACAGGAAACTGCTGAGCGTGTAAGTTTATCATAAAGAAATGAGAACGTGGCTTTATCATTTGTAAAGGGAAGTACACAGTCGGAAGGAGCTTTGAATGTGCAAACTTAGAGCAATAATGATGATTATGGTGATAATGATGATGATGATGAAAATGTGTCTCTCAGTAGTCTTGGAAAGGCCATTACACACACACACACACACACACACACACACACACACAAACATACAACCTAAAAGGCCTGACAATAGTGACAGTGAAAATGGTGCAAGTGTATCAACATTCTATGACAGTGATGCAGATCCTCCCTATATCCAAACCTGTGAAATATCGGATTGTAAGAAGGCCTCGCAAAGTGAAAAGAGAAAATAAGAAAAAGAAAGCACATGAAAATAGAGTACAAGGTAATGAATATGTTAGTCCTAGAACTGGAAAAACTGTTCATACAAGAAACATTATAAAACCTACATGGAATGGAGTAACATGCAGTTAATTTGGCAAAGAATGTTCTACATTTTCAGATGAAGAAATGGAGGACATTGTTCGGGCTTATTATCGTACCAACAGTTTGCAGTTGCAAAGAGAATACATAGCTCCATTTGTGAAAGCAACTGCAGGAAAGCAGAGAACTGTGAAAGATCATAACTCAAGAAGAACAGTCTCTTATTACTACTCCTTGCCAAAGAATGGGCAGCCTGTTCCTGTTTGCAAAACAGTGTTACTTAGTACTATTAACATTTCAGAAAAGACTCTACAAACAGCCATGCAGAAAAAGTTGCTCTCAGGTACTGTCCACAAAGATGGGAGAGGAGGTAGACCGGACCATACTCAGGAAGAAGATAAGCGGAGATCCAGTCGCTGAACATATCAACAGATTTCCACGCATGGAATCTCACTATTGCCGAAAACAATCTAAGTGAGACTATTTCACCCAGATCTTAAAAAGAAGAAATTGTATGACATTTTTGTAGATGAACATGCACCAAGGGGGATATTAGCAAGCTACACCACCTACTGTGACGTTCTGAAGTCTCAGAATACTTAATTTCATAACCCTAAAAAAATACCAATGTAAAATTTGTGAAAACTATGGAAAGGGAAACAGTGAAAAAAAAAAAACTAACTTTTGGATCTATACAAAGAGCATATCAAGGAGAAAAATGCAGTATGGAAGAAAAAAGAAGCAAAAAATAACACAGATACAAATTATGCTGTTTCAAAATTCGACCTCCAACAAACTATTTACTTTTTCAAGACAAATAATAACCAATTATTTTACAAGAGAAGACTGTCAAACTATAATATCACTATTTTATAACTGAAATCTAAGGTTTGCCATTGTTTTACATGGCATGAAGGTCAGGGAAAAAGAGGATCATCCGAAATCTCCACTTGCCTAGGAAAATACCTGGAAAATTTTAACGCTGCTGGGATCCGAGATGTAGTGTTATTTGCGGACGGATGACCTGGACAACACAAGAATCCAATTGTCACAGTTATGCTTTTACACTCATGCTGCTTGGAAAACATTGAAAGGATCAAGCTACTATTTTTGGACCATACCATGGACAAAATGAGGGAGACTCTGCACACAGTGCCATTAGCACTGCCATTGACCTTGCTGGTGATTTGTTTGTGCCTTCCCAGCTAATCCCAATTTTCTGACTTGCTAGAAGAAAGAACTCCTACTCTGTACACACACTCCAAATCCCTGACTTCCTAGACTACAAGACATTGGCAAGCGTTATTCGCATACTGTCAGAGTTGATGATTACGGACATTTTGTTGACTGGATTCAAATGCGGTAGGTAATGGTACACAAAACTGACAGGGATAAGATCTTCAGAACAAGTCACCAGCTGGAGTCCTTCAGGTTCATCACTTTGAAACTACGATTGCTATTTGCACTGTACTGCAAACTGTCACCAAAACTGTCCCCTAAACTACCAAAGGCTGCCAAAGAAAAGTATCATGATTTGCTGTCACTTTGGCAGGGTTCCTTTCCAATGATCAGAGTGACAGAATGTCATTTTTTTGTTTTAACCCGCCCCGTCCCGACCACTTTTTCACCGCTGGCACCCCCCAACCCCGACCATTTTTTGACCCAAATTTTTTTTGCTAAAACTTTCACTTTTGGTCAGAAACAATGGTCAATCACGAAGAAAGTGTTCACCGGGGTCCATAAGTTGCCTAAACAGGTATACCTTCGTCACACCTGGTACCGTGTTCTCTGTAAGTGATCTGAGGCTCTCACGTTTTCTATGGTATGATAAGTCCGGGAAACCAATGAAACTAAGTAGATATGTATTTATTACAAACATAAAAACATGTGATACAAGAGTAAATTGGATTTTATACAAAAATAGAGCTGAAATAAGCATTGTACCATCGCGCAAACTGAGCAAAATCAGGCAGACTGGTCACGATGAATCGCTAACATTCCTGAATCATGATACATATCATTTTTTCTACTTAAATAATACATCTCCAATAACATTATACCATTTTACATTTTATTGAACTGTTTTTACGTATTCACAGGCCTTTCAATAACATTTAGCGTAATGTTAGCGCTTATTTACGTAGTGAGTGAACTCACTGTGACTGTTGTTTCAACTCGTATTGTGTTTTTTCTACTTACATAATACTTTCCTAATAACATTATACACTTTTCCACTTTTGAGAACTGTTTTGAGATAGTTTCAGGCCTTATGTAAATATTTAGCGTAATAATAGCGCATAATAACACAGACAGTGAAGTCGCTATGACTACTATTTCAACTTGCAACCTATTTTTGTACTTATATAATAATTCTCCACTAACATTGCACATGTTTACACTTGATATAATTGATATCACATAATTTGAGACCTTACTATTCTACTGAGCGTCATATTATCACATATTTACACAGTGAGTGTTATCGCGATATCATTTATTTCATCTTACACTAGTATTCAACTTATAAATTATTTTCCTACTAACATTACACCCTTTTCCACTTTATATCATTCCTATCACATACTGACCAGAATGTTCTACTGAACGTAATATTTTCGCAGATTTACACTGTTGGTGTACTCGTGACATCAATTGTTACAACTTACACTATTTTTCAACTTATACGTTACTTTCATGCTAACATTACACCCGTTTCCACTTTATATTCTTGCTGTCACATATTTACTGACCAGAGTGTTATACTGAGCGTCATATTTTCGCAGATTTACACAGTGGGTGTAGTTTTGATATCACTTCTTTCAACTTACACTATTTCTCAACTTATACATTACTTTCCTGAAAACATTACACCCGTTTCAACTTTATATAAGACTTAGCACATATTGACTGGCCTTACCATTATACTGAGCGTCATATCGCCATCTCACACAGTTTCAGTATTGTAGGAAGTTATGGTACTCTCTGAAACATGGCTGAAGGCACAACGCAACATTGCACTCTACACACTCGTACCTTGTGTCTTTTCTCTGAGTGGCTGGTCTGACTGTCGAGTGCTTGCATACATGGCAGCGGCACTGGGGTTTACGACGGTTTGGGTCGGAAGGGATTGTGCTAGGATAGTGGCGTCCTGCGAGGCGTAGGGGAGTCTGGGCAGCCATGGCAGTGCGGGTGCGGTGTGTGGGTCTGTCCTGGGCATGCCTGGCGATTATTTCACGTGCCAGCTCCCTCACAAACCCCTCAAAGGTCTCTGATACTCCTGTTGTCATGGCGTGCAGGTAGTGTGCGTTCAGGACCGTGATGTCGAGCAAGTGGAAAAAGAGCTTTTTGTACCACTTCATCGTGGTCCTGGCACAGTCAACACTGGAAATCATCGAGTCTGATCCACTTGCCTCATGTTCAGATTATAGTCCAGTACAGACTCGGGTTTCCAGACGTTGCGCCTCCTCTCGCTACGGTGATCAACGGAGTCTGTGCGGTGCATCAGGGGGCTGTGTACAGTTGATAGGAGGCAAACTTCCCTGTTGTGGTTCCACAGGGTGGCAAGGATGTTATTTGCCTGGAAGAAAACCACCTCGTTCTTGTCAAGTTTCCTCCCTATCTTGACCATATGGCGACGGTTTCTCTTGACTGTACCACAGACTCCGGTGTCGTGTTGGTGGAGGAACCTAGCGAGAAGAGGGCTAGTGTACCAGTTGTCCAGGTACAACACATGACCACGATGAAGGTACTCCTCTATCATTGTCTTCACCACGGCCCTTGAGAGTCCTATACTACGATCTTCTGTTAAATCTGTCTGTGCGCCCGTGTACAAGACTATGTCTTGCACATAACCAGTCTTACAGTCACACATAACAAAGATCTTGAACCCGAAATGGTGTCTCTTGCTGGGTATGTACTGGCGAAAGGAAATATTGCCTCTCCACAACACAAGACTCTCGTCTATGACGAGGTCTCTGTAAGGATAAAATGAGGAGCGGAACATTTCCTGTAAATGATCAAATACCAGCCTAATTCTCCTCATTTTATCAGTGTTATTTGCATTAGCTGGATCTTCTGCATCAAAAAAGTGGAGGCGGCCGAGAATCTGCTGAAATCTATTACGACTCATCACCTTTCCAAAGAAAGGTGTGAGGATCATTGGGTCAGTTTTCCAGTATGCAGGAATTTGGTTTTTTCTTACCACACCCATCAAGTGAACCAGGGCAAAAAATAAGAACATCTCTGAAATTGTCACAGGATAGTCATATTGCTGGGAATGCCTGCTTGTTGTTCCAAAATGTTCACTTTCACGGCGCTGTGTTCGTGAAAATATGTTTGCCTGTTCCACTATGCGCCCCACAAACGCCTCCCCAAAGAACAAGTGGAAAAAATCCACAATAGAGGAACCTGCATGCACACCTGGAGCCGTGCAACCAGACCGCCACTCCTCAGTGAAAGGGTGAATGATGGGAGTAAAATTACTCCCATCTTCCCAGTTCCATGAGACACCACCGTCTCCAGCCACGTCCCCATCGTCGCCTTCATCAGGGTGGGGAGGTGAGGATGGTGGGGGAGGTTGGGGAGGTGGAGAGCGGCGCCTTTCATCACTCGCACTTCTCTTCCCTCTCCCTTTTCCTTTACCCTTTCCCTTCCCTTTCCTTCCTTTCCCCACATTCTGGGGCTGTGGGGAGGAAGTTTGGGAATATTGTGGGGCAAAAGACGTGCTGGGGAGTGGCTCCACCTCCTCTCCCCTAGGCCTATGTGCACCACGTGCTCGTGCTGCCTCCCTCACACCACTTTCCCTTTCACCCCGCACTCCCGCCACACCACTTTCCCTTTCACCTCGCGCTCCCGCCACACCACTTTCCCTTTCACCCCGCACTCCCACCACACCACTTTCCACTTTCCCAGACAAAAGACTTGGACCATACCTTATTTGTCTTCTCGCCCCACATTCTGATCCTCGGGGTGATATTTTCTCCTTACCCAACCACGAGGCGATATCACGTCCTAAGCCGCCATCATCGTCATCGTCCTCATCCTCGTCCTCATCAGAATCGGGATGGAGAGAGGTCCGTGCACGTGGTTGGGGTGCAAGCTGGCCTTCCCTTGCCTTACGATATGTCACATACCGCTTTTTCCGGGGCGAAAGGGATCTCTTCACCACTGCTTGTTATTTCTTTCTCTGGCTGGACGTAATCGCAATCCACCACATCATCATCAAGTGGAGAATCACTATCTCCAGTGAAGGCCTCCAGGGCTGATGCTATTTCGTCGTCTGAGAGACCTTTCCGCGCCATGTCTGACCTGGGTCACTGCTAACAGGTGAGTGACCGAGACAAGGGCGAGCGCGGGTCACATGGGGTCTGGGACGCTGCCCGCTTGGCGGCAGGTAGGGGAGGCTTGGGTAGGTGGGCGAATCGAAAATCTCGCGCGAATTTTGAAAATTGTGGAAATTATGAACCTTGCAATTGCAGGACGTTGAAGTATGTCAACGGGATTGGCAGTGACAAAACGTGAGGACGTGGAAGTACGTCGACGGGACGCCGCGGGTTAATCTCTGCCTCACTAAAGTTAACTTCTTTAGGTAGAATATCTTAACTATGAAGGTTTTTGTTCTCTTTGTTGAGTAGTATCACTTTCAGTTTAGGAGACGCCTGAGTAATTGTTGAAACTGGATCCCGCAATATTTCACAAAGTACGTGAATGTGCAATACCAAAGCAATGATGCCTTATATCAGAAACTCCAGAGGGTGTCAAATAGCCTAAAAGCTTGAAAACAAAGAAGTTCTCATATGTTTTTCCTAAATTTAATGTTACTTCTACTTTGTAATATAAACCCTCTCATGCACAATAAGTTTCAGTAAGTTTTCTGGCTCATGATTTTATTTGACGAAGCCGCCCAGCGCGGGAGCGCGTGCACGGCAAATTTGGGCGAAAGAAACACATTCTTGCCTTATTTTTGCCACCCAAAAGTCCATTTATTCCCATCAAACCTTTCTCAAGGTAGGCAGAGATGTTTGTTCTATCTGATAAATAGGACCAAAACACTGGAAAACACCAAAAAAAGAAGTTATTAGCCCTGGAAGTATGGTAGAGTGAACTGTTTTCACTTCCCAACATCGCCGTTTGAATGTTTTCCATCATACAGGAAAATGATCAATACGTGTTTAAAGAGAATTTCATCAGCTTTCTAACAAAACAAATCCGGTTGTGATAAGATGTATACTTTTCGAGAAAATGGCCAAAAACTGAAAGCCATTTTTGGAAAAAATTCACTGACTTCTGATAGCTAAATTTTCCCAGGCACCTTATGTTTTTATTACAGAGTAATATGCCCAAATTCACCAGCTTTCCCCGTCTCAAAGAAGAACCCCATACGCCTCATAGTCCTCAAGTAAATCGAAAGAAAGTACTAGGCACTCCGTCAGTGATTGACTTTCGTGATGCGCGCACGGCGTACGCCATGTTCCCGCGTAAGTAACAATGAATTCTTATCAAAAATATTACATAGTTATGTATTGTACATACATAGAATTTACTGCTCTTTATCATGGTTCAAACGTGAAATCGATACGTCCAATAATTTTCGAGTAATTGGCCGACAAAGTGAGAGTATTACTACGAGCGTTAATCAATGGTAACAGCCGCGAAGAGACACTCATTTCCACCGCCTTTTCTCGCACGAAACGTAACATAATGCTTACATTTTGGTATTGATCATACGTAGAATTTAGTGGTATAGATCATGGTTGTTACAGAAAATCGATAAGTCTAATAGTTTTCGAGTAATTGACCGACAAAGTGAGGTTAGTACTCCGAGCGCTTGTCACTGATAAGAAACCCGAGGAAAAAAAACATTTCCCTCGCCTTTTACCCCCCAAAACGCTTCCAAAGGCTTACATTCTGGTATTGATCATACGTAGAATTTAGTGGTATTGATGATGGTTGTAACAGAAAATCGGTAAGTCTAATAGTTTTCGAGTAATTGGCCGACAAAATGATGTTATTACTCTGAGCGCTTGTCACACAACAACCGCTAAGAACAAAAACATTTCTCTCGCCTTTTACCCCCCAAAACGCTACCAAAGGCTTACATTCTGGTATTGATCTTACGTAGAATTTAGTGATATTGATGATGGTTGTAACAGGAAATCGATAAGTCTAATACTTTTCGAGTAATTGGCCGACAAATTGAGGTTACTCTTCCGATCGCTACCAACTTTTACACACACTGTTTTTTCCTTGCACACCTGCCTGAAGACTATGCTACCAACTTTTTTTCCCCCTATCTGTACAGACTGTTACATCTTCCATGGATGTTTTCCTCTTGTTATAACCTACTACACATAAACATAACTCTTCTATAGTTACTGCTGTGGAGATTTACTTTCATATGTGTAATCTGTAGGAGAAAATGGTTATTTGTCTGAAAGTTGGAGAGGTAATGGTAATAGATTATTATATATATCAACAAAATTTGCAGAACTCACTTCCTCCAGGGGTGTTGATCCAGTTAGACCAGGGATTTGAAGATGAGGAGTTATGTAGTGTGTGTGTGTGTGTGTGTGTGTGTGTGTGTATGTTAGTGTATGTGTGTGTGTGTGAGTGTGAGTGTTAGTGTGTGTGTGAGTGTGAGTGTTAGTGTGTGTGTGAGTGTGTGTGTTAGTGTGTGTGAGTGTTTATGTTAGTGTGTGTGTGTGTGTGTGTGTTAGTGTGTGTGTGAGTCAGCTTCTCCCTGAGAGTATGAGGCAACGCTATTTTTGGCATACACCACACTCGTTCACGGAAACTCGCAGCTTGTTTGACATATATTTCATACAATTCCATACACATTTACGCTATCAGAATCACAATCATTCCAGCCCTAAAACACCGATAATTCTCCCCTGCCGACTTCAGGTTTGCCCCTTCACAACACTCTGTTTCATGCCGTACGTAACGCTTGCTGGCTCCATAATTTCACCAAGCCATCCACAGTATCTTTCACACAATATATTTTTATGCCTTGGCTTCATTTATATATGTATTTCCACTCACGCCATACGGCCTACGGGGAGGCTGAGTGGCGAAACCCCGCTACACTGACCATGCGTCTGGCTCCAAGGCCCAACGATTGCTAACGGCCAGAATTGCTTATCAATACATATATGTATGTTCCATCGACGATATCACGTCAGTATATGTTCACATACAATGTATTTTCTCACCGAGTCAATAGGGCCTTTGCCTCGGGTGAGAGGGGGAGAATTATGGACGATTTAAAGGGAACCACGAGCTGTCAAACACCGCCGCCTGACTGCTCGACAAACACTGAGGTTAGAGGGAGCGGGCTGAGGTAGATAAAGCAAAGCAGCGTTGCCAATGACTTGCCTCCAGGGAGTACTGGTGGCGCTATCACGCATCAAAAAATCACGCAAATTGGCCGATAACTTTTTTTCTGACGAATATTTTTGTGCTTAAACCACGCGATTCGAGTGACTGTGCTTTTTCAGCGTGCACACCACGTCTCGCGAATCGCGTGACTGTGCCAGAGAGGGTAAATATAGTTTGTGTTAACTGCATATCGAAATTCCATGGATCTTTCATAAACATTCCATGGATCTTTCATAAAGGTGTATCTGAGGCATAACTAAAGTTTTCCCCAGTACCATTGTTACAATTGATTTATATTTTCAATGTACATTTGGAGCTGATGTCAGTATTGGTTTTCAGTGTAATGTCTCCTTTTTTCTGTGTTCTTTAACAAGGCCTATTTTTTTTTTCCTTGAGACTGGAGTTACCTGCAGTCATTATAAAACACATTTACATTGATTTATAACAATAAACCAAGATTACTTTTGGGCATAACTCAGTCATTACCTAATTTATATAGTGCTGTGGTGGAGTTTTCACAAAGAAATGAGTAAGTGTATCTGAGGCATAACTAAAGGTTTCCCCATCAGTGAAAAGTTTTCACAAGGTGAACGGGCGTATCATTTTCAAACCCCGCAAACCCCCTGAAACCTCATTCTTGGAAAAAATCCTCTTATTCCCCCCAAAACACAACCTTCTAGCCGCCCATATGTGTTAAAAGGTGAACGTATCTTTAAAAATAAATGGTTGATGGACACTTTTCATTAAAAACTATGACAGGGAGAGCTGGAGCTCCCGTTTCCCAAGCCCTCGGGACTAGGTCCCGACCATCCCCCTTTGCTGAAATTTTTCAGTGTCTCAGTATCACAGAGAGTAGACCAGCATGCTCTCCAATAAGAGATTCTCCAACTATCAACACCAAACTACATGCACAGCACACACCACACTTCCTTTTCAAAATTTTAAAAAAATGGCGTCGAATAACATAGCCTCGGAGTCCCCGGGGGGGGGGACCATAAATGCCCCCACCTTCAGCCCCTCTCCCGGTGATGACTCAAGGTGCCTGGAACCACTGTCTGACTCTCTTCTTCTTCATTTCTGCAACATTCGTGGCCTTTCCTCTAACTTTCACTCTGTTGAGCACCACCTCTCCTTCTCTAAACCTCACCTTCTTTTCCTAACTGAGACTCAGCTGTCTGAGGCAACTGACAGCAAACCCTTTTTTGTATCCTCCTACTTTCTCTATACTCATTTCAAAGCCAAAGATGGCTGTTGTGTATATATATATGCAACAACTTATCATGCTCTCATGTTCCTGAACTCGATTCTTCTGAATTGTCTACACTCTGGCTTCGGCTTTCCTGTCATTCTCTGACTTAATATATTTGTGCTGTTTACTTATCTCCTAATTCTGCTGACTATCAAAAATTCTTTGACTATCTTACTTCTACGATGGAACACATTCTATCCATTTCTCCTTTCTCTGAAATGAAGATTTCAATGTTCACCACCACCTTTGGCTCTCCTCTCCTTTCACTGATCCACCTGGTGAACAAGCCTACACCTTTTCTATCCTTAATGACCAAGAGCAGCTTGTACAGCACACTACCCGTATCCCTGACTGCCTTGGAGAGAGCTCCAACATACTTGATCTCTTCCTTACAACTAATCCTTCTGCTTACACTGTTAATCTTTTCTCTCCATTGGGCTCTTCCAATCACAACCTTATCACCTTCATCTGTCCTATCGCTCCGGTACGGCCTGCGGACCCTCCAAAAAAACACCGTCTCTGGCAATTTGGAGCTACAGATTGGGATGCCCTCAGGCAGTACTTCTTTGATTTTCCCTGGAATGATTATTGCTTCCATGGCCGGGAGCCATCTGGGTGTGCCCTGTGCATTACGGAGGTTATTCTCTCGGGCATGGAAGCATACATTCCTTTCTCATATCCTTTGACTAATGCACGAAAGCCTTGGTTTAATCACGCTTGTTCTAATGCTATCCGCAACAAGGAGAGGGCCTATAAAAGGTACTGGAGCCAACCCACCCCTGAATCACATCTTTTATACATTTCTGCCCGGGATCATGCTAAGTCTGTTCTTCGCTCTGCTAAAAATAATTTCATCCGTACAAGATGCTCTCAACTCTCTAACTCAAACTCTTCCCGGTCCTTCTGGCACATTTCTAACAACTTTACCTCATCATCCTTCCCTCCTCTTTTCTACTCTGATGGCTCTGTAGCTATTTCTTCTTCTGATAAAGCAGATCTCTTCGCTCAGACTTTCTCCTCCAATTCCACCTTAGACGATTCCGGTGCTGTTCCTCCAACACTGCCCCCCTCTGACTTCCTCATGGCTACCATTAAAATTTCTTTAGCTGATGTATTTTCTGCCATTGCTGGCCTCAGTACTAATTAGGCATATGGGCCTGATGGAGTCCCTCCTGTTGTTCTCAAGAACTGTGCTTCTGTGCTTACACCCTGCCTAGGCAAAGTCTTTTGCCTTTGTCTGTCAACTTGTACCTTTCCTTCTTCCTGGAAGTTTGCTCTTATTCAGCCGGTCCCAAAGAAGGGTGACCATTCCCAACCCTCTAACTATCGTCCAATTGCTTTAACATCCTGTATCTCAAAAGTTTTTGAGTCAATCTTAATAGAAAAATTTTAAAGCATCTTTCCTATCACAACCTTCTTTCTGATCGTCAGTATGGGTTCCGTCAGGGACGCTCCACAGGCGATCTTCTCACCTACCTTTCAGACTCCTGGTCATCCTCCTTTCGGGATTTTGATGAAAGCTTTCCCATTGCACTTGACGTCTCAAAGGCTTTCAATCGAGTCTGGCATAAATCTTTGATTTCCAAACTGCCCTCTTACGATTTCTATCCTTCTATCTGTGCCTTCATCTCTAGCTTCCTTTCTGGTCGTTCTATAGCCGCTGTTGTAGACGGCTATCATTGTTCTCCTAGATCTATTAACAGTGGTGTTCCTCAGGGCTCTGTCCTATCACCAACTCTCTTCCTTTTATTCATCAATGACCTTCTAAGCTGTACATCTAACCCTATCCACTCATACTCTGATGACTCCACCCTTCACCTTTCCATTCGATTCCCACAACATCCATCTCAGCAGTTACTTCAACAGGCAAGGGATGAGGCTATGGCACACCTAATGTCTGACTTGGCTCGTATCTCTGACTGGGGTAAAAATAATCTGGTTGTTTTTAATTCATCAAAGACTCAGTTTTTGCACCTATTAACCCGACTAAATCTTCCACAGGTATACCCACTTATGTTTAATAATACTCAACTTAATCCTGCATCATCGTTGAACATGCTTGTGGTTTCATTTGCTCGGGACTTGTCTTGGAAAGATCATATTACATCTCTTGTAAAATCTGCTTCCAAGCGATTGGGTGTGCTAAGCCGACTCTGTTCCTTCTTTGCCCCTGCACAATTGTTGACTCTATACAGGGGTTTTATCTGTCCCTGTGTGGAGTACAACTCTCATGTGTGGGAAGGCTCCCCACATACAGCTCTTCTCAATAGGGTGGAGTAAAAGGCTTTTTGTCTCACTAACTCTCCTCCTCTTACTGACTCCCTTCAACCTCTGTCTCTTTGTCGCAATATTGCATCTTTATCTCTTTTCTGTCGCTACTTCAATGGTCACTGTTCCTCTGAACTGTCCACTTCTACGACGGGCACGTAGCACCCGTCTAGCAGCAAACTCTCACCCCTTTTCTGTCCAACTCTCTAATGCAAGAGTTAACCGTTACTCCCAGTCCTTCATTTATGCGACAGGTCAACTCTGGAACTGTCTCCCTCTATCTGTATTTCCTGCTTCCTATGATCTCCAGTCTTTCAAACGCAGTGTGTCCAGGTATCTTGAATGGATCTTGAATTTGGCTCTCTCTTGTATTTTGTTTTTCTCATGGAACAGTTTTGCGGGCTCATTGCCTTTGGTTCCTTCTTCTTCATAAAAAAAAAAATAAAATAAAAATCAGTAAAACTGAGATATGCCCATTCGACTTGGTAGTGATGAAATAATCTCATGTCAGTTTTTGTGCATTATTTTTGTATTCTTCATTGCTTATTTTGCCTATAAATACAACCAGAGACTTGAATACAGATTCAGTTGTTGGGTTTTGTATTCTGGTAGAAGATTGGAAATTAGCCAAATTGACTTTGTGCTTTTGTTGGTAGGTGGTGGTGACCAGCATCTAGTCCCTTATGGAGTACTGCCTACTTCATCTTTCACTTTTATCAATCATTTTTCTGTGTTTCCCCTTCTCTTTTCCCATTTCTCCCATCTTTTCTGTTACATTATATTGCCCTTCCTTCCTTTCAAGATGACTTTACGTTGAATGACGAGCCTAATGGTCTCCTGTACGCCAGAAACCATTTACAACGCTGGGTGGTAACAATATAACAAACCCATACTTGTTTCCTACGTGTCAGTAAGTGGGTTGGTGGAGTCAGTACCCATCACCATAAAATAACTAACTTAAGACAAATGGCCACCCCTTACAGGATTATGGCTGTGATAGACAGATACTCATAGACTATGTGCTTTGATGGCGTTTGTGAAGTCAAGAGATATTAATGCCTCTTTCTTATTTTCTATACAGTCCGAGGTGTCACCTGGCGAGTTTAGTGTGTACGTGAACCAGGTTTATTCCAGACCAAGAGTGGCGTTCCTGTCTACCTGGCGGTGTATACACTTCACACGCACGCCGACTCTCTTTCCTGACAAGATCTCAAACCTTCGCGGCACGACACTCAACGTAACTGTTTTTCTGCTTAGTACACACACACACACACACACACACACACACACTATATATATATATATATATATATATATATATATATATATATATATAATGTCCAAGGGCAGGATCCCACTTACCAGGCACGTCTGCAGTGGGCAGATAGGGAAATGTTTCACTGAGAGATGGCACAGACCATGAGACCCCCTGCAGATAAGTATGACTCCATTAAATATACTGAGCAAAGTAGCACAAAAGTTACATCTCCCCAGAAACTATGTGGCAGGGAGGTGAGATAATTTGTCACAATGCCATCAACCAAACATGAATTATACTGGTACAGTAATCTCTTAAATATTCGGACGCCAAGTAACATGACACCCCAATGTTTGGACATTTAGGGCCTGGGCTTTCGGAACCCAAAAGTGGCCAAAAAGCATTGAAAAGAAACAAAACAAAACAAAAATTTGATTTTTTTTCAACCGTAATTTGAACTTGCCGCAGGACACCGACCAGCTGTATTTTGTTGCATAGTTCCAGCAACGTCTGGCAGGGCGACACTGCTTCCTCCCCATTTCCTGCCTATCCATCGTCGTGAGTGCACGCTCCTTACCATGGCCGCCCACGTGCTCGCTTTTGTGGTGGTGCCATACTTCCTGCAGACCCTGTTGTTCCTCTGCTGCTTCTTACTTGTGTGTGTGATGATGGCCCTGCTGCCCGAGAAGAAGAAACAATTGGTTCTGGCTCTGGGGAAGAAGAGGGAGATAATGAAGAAGGTGGATGTGGGATGGTCGACGTCTTGCATCCTCTGTGACTTACCATCACCATGGACTTACCAACTGTACGGTCCATGTTGAAGCTCTGGACGCCAACGAGGAGGGAGTAAAGGAGTTTCAGCAGAAGGTGAAGGCTTGATCGACAGGGAGGGCCTCACTCTCGGTCAAGTCTACAGTGTCGATGAAACTGGTCTATTCTATCACTCGCTGCCAATGAACACTCTAGCAGAGGAGACGGAAAGGCATGTACCTGGCCGCAAGCTTTACAAGCAACAGATATCTGCTTTGTATTGTGGCAATGCTAATGGGATGCACTGACTCAAGCCCGTTACTGTTGGCCATGCAAAGCAACCTCGGTGTCTTCGAGGGGTGATGGACGTCCTTCCTGTCGTGTGGTACCATTCTTTGAAGGCTTGGTTCACGGCCAAGATCTTCAAAGACTGGTTTCACCAGCACTTCGTCAAGGAGGTCACACATTACCAAACGAACACACTGGGAACCCTTGTGACCAGGTAAAAATGCCCTCCTTCTTTTGGACAATGCACCTGCACATCCGTCTGACAAGGAGTTGGTGGATGAGAATGGCCACATCAGGTGCATGTTTCTGCCACCTAATACGACTGCTCTTATCCAACCAATGGACCAAGGAGAGATTGTGGCAACAAACTGGCTGTACTATCGGAAGGTCCTGGACAAGGTGATGGTTGTTCTCGAGAACGAGGACTAACACAGGGAGGGACGTGACACATGAGGCCAGCGGACTGTGGAAAACATTGGCGGCTACAGCATCAAGTCAGCCATCTATAACTGGGCCAGTGCATAGAGGGAAGTCTCTGCCATGATTCTGGAAAGTGGTTGGTCTCGTCTGCTTCTTGGAGCCAATGTGGTGCACGACTTTCTAGGTTTTGACGTGGATGACTTCCATGATGGTCATCATGTGGCTGGCGATGATGCTGATGTAGACGAAGTGCGTGCATGGTTAGATGACGATGAGGGCACTCCTGGGTATCAGATCATGACTGATATCGAGATCACATCTTCAGTTGCCAGTACAAGTACCCAGCTTGAAGATCCCAACAAGGACAGAGAGGATGATGCGGGCTTCTCTCAACATGCAACTACTGCAGCCGTCCCCAAGCTGAGTGCACTTGGGGAGCACGTCGAGCTCATTCTTGACAATGCATACTTATGATAAATAGTTGCAAACACAAGCATTTATCAGCTGAGGGACTTAGATCTGTTAATGTCCCCCCTTCCCAAATCAGTACTTTTTACTCTGAGCATGGTATTTTAATGCAATGAATATTATATATATATATATATATATATATATATATATATATATATATTTATATATGGGGCCTCTGTGGTACAGTGGTAAAGTGTGCGTTTTGTACACTGAAGAAGAGGGTTCGTGCCCCGTCAGGGTAATAAACTTTGAGAGTGTTCTTCTGGCCACGTACCGTACTGCATTGGCGGACATCAGGGGTGCTGTGGTTGAACAAGTGTCGCATACTATAAAGTATGCTTGGACCCAGTCGGCTTGTGCATGCCGATTACACTTGGTTCACAGACTACACACACATCCAAAGCCACTCCAACACTACAATACACTTACAAGAACTTCCCGCCCTACAAACAATCTCTACCAGACAGCCTAAGCCACTTGGTAGAGATAAATTGGCTGTATCGTTCTCGCTTCGGTCGGGATAGGCCGGTCTTTATATATATATCTATATCTATATCTATCTATCTATATATATATATATATATATATATATATATATATATATATAATCACCATCAACTCACTCGATGTAGTGCAGCTCTAGGGTGTCTGCCCTTTCCTCTCCATCCTTCTTTCCTTCCATTAACTTCTGTCTTTCTTTCCTTCATTCTTTCCACTTCCTTCAGCCTGTGGGTGACTCTACACTGAGTGACAAGCCAAATGGTTTCCTGTACACCAGGAAACCATTTACTGTGCTGGGTGGTAACCATATAACCAAATTTTGGCGCCTGGTGGTTTAGTGGGTAATTATTGCGCTCCAATCGGATTGAGCCGGTGAAGGTTTATATCCAAGGGGTGACTGGGGTTGATTGCTCATGTAATGTCACTCAGGGATGAGTGAGGCTGGTCACTCTCATCTTAAATGTCGGGACCAACTGCCTAGCCCCGGGCTCCTACGCTTCTCATGGGGCAATGTAGGATTGGATGATGGATGGATGGATATATATATTGTTATGGAACAGAGAGAGATAATGAACACTTCAAGTGAGAATACTAAAATCACTACCGTCCCGCAAAGTTCCAGGTTCAAAACAAAAGAGTTAGGTAAAATTACAAGTTAAAGTTTAATACTCAAACTAACAACTAAACATTCAGGACTCATAAGGATAATGTAATGGCAAAAACAGGTTAAATATATGGTTAACTGCAATAGCCTCTATTAACACGAAATTAGCAAGAGTAAATTTATCTAAGTCAGCCCTGATAAAATGAGAAAACCGGATAATGCTCAGTTAATGCAAGATATATTATTACAGATACAAAATATTATTAATAATGGATGACACTAAAACTCTACATAAATCACAAATAACCTTACCAGGCCTACGAATTAACGCCTTATGCTATACAGTACAAGAAAAAATGTAATAACACTTATACTCAAATTATACAGCAGCTAGACGGTTGGAGACTTCCTGAGCACTCACAAAGATGATACACTATACAGGGGAGGACAGAGATGTGAACCAAATGAGGAGTAGATCTAAGTGGCAATAATGCAGAGACTGAGGTCATCATATAGGGGCCGTCAGAGCTTGATTCAACTTGCAAGAAGGACGCGCAAATGAAGCCATAGGGGACAAAGAGTTGACAATCCTGCTCTGAACAACAGAAAGAACGACTTACTCTACTATAAGGGGGAGAAGGGGGGAGTGAGGTAGAACACGTAAGCCTGGTCACTATGGAAGCCACGAGGCGAATCGTGATCAAACATGCAGCATACTGAACGTTAGAATTATACAAAGGATGATGAAATCATAGGCTATGTAACACCTCCCCACAAAGAAAAAGAAATTTACAAAGGAAATTTCTTATTGCTCTAAAACAGTCTGTCTAAAGTCTAGATAAGCAATCTGCAATAACATTTTCTTTCCCCTTGACATGTTGTATGTCTAATGAATACTCCTGAAGAAGTAGGCTCCATCTTGTCAATCTCTGATTTTTATCTTTAAACTTACTAAGGAATTTCAGTGGGTTATGATCGATATAAATGACTATGGGGTGAAAACCAGAACACAAATAAAATGAAAAATGCTGTAAACCCAAAATCAAGGCCAAAAGCTCTTTCTCAATAGTTGAGTAGTTCTTTTGAGGTTGAGTGAACTTCTTACTGTAATAAGATACAGGGTGTTCAATACCCTGATCATCCTCCCGCAGCAAAACAGCCCCAGCTCCTGTATCACTTGCATCAACAGCCATCTTAAAAGGCTTAGCAAAATTTGGAGTAGCGAGCACTGGCTGACTTTATAGGATAGCTTTAAGTTTACTGAAAGAGGATTCACAGTTATCGGTCCAGACAAATTTAACTCCCTTTTTCAGTAGGTCTGTAAGTGGTGATACAAGAATTGAAAAGTTAAGAACAAATCTCCTGTAATAACCTACCATTCCCAAAAATCTTTGTAGCTCTTTCCTACTTTTAGGTCTGGGAAGATCACTTATAACCTGAACCTTAGCTCCTGGTGGTGCAACGTGTCCATCACCAATTACATACCCAAGGTACTGAACTTTAGCTTGACCAAAGTCACACTTTGATAATTAGCTACAAGATTAGCCTGAACCAAACGCTCAAGAAATTTACTGACATGACATAGGTGATCTTTCCAGTTGTCACTGAAGATTAATACATCATCAATATAAACAACACACCCTGCCAAACCCTCTGTTACAACATTCATGAGCTTCTGAAAAGTGGCTGGTGCATTCTTCATACCATATGGCATTACAGAACATGCAAAAGTCTTTCCTAGTGTTACAAAACATGAGATCTCCCTAGCACGTTCAGTTATAGGTACTTGCCAGTATCCCTTTAACAAATCAAACTTACTTATGTACCTAGCCTTTCCGATCTTGTCTATGCAATCTTCCACGCAAGGGAGAGGGTAAGTGTCTGTTTTGGTTATCTGATTAACACGTCTGTAGTCGATGCAAAGCCTCTGTGACCCACCTGGCTTAGGGACTAGAGTGACAGGAGATCTCCACTCGCTCTGACTTGGCTCAATCATCTTGTGGTCCAACAGGTAGCCAAGCTCCTTCTGGATGAGAGGAACTTTCACTGGGTTCACACGGTAAGGAGGCAGTTTAATTGGCTTTGCGTCTCCAACATCGACATCATGCATCAACACAGTGGTTCTTCCTGGAGTGGCACGGAACACTTGCGGGTACTCCTGCAGTAATACCGAAAACTCCTGCCTTTCCTCGGGAGCTAAATGACAAAGCTTAGTCTGGAGATCATTCATGATATCAGGATTCTTCCCCAAACTATCACTCAGGCTCATACTGCATGGGAGAACTTCACTTGCAGACTCGGGTGGAACAGCTACAGTGCAGACTGGGTTATTTTCGTCCTGCCTGAGATATAAGTTTAGCATGTTGATGTGACAAAGTTGCTTGTTCTTTCTACAATCTGGTGTGGCGATGACATAGTTGACATCACTGAGTTTCTTCTCCACGAAATAAGGACCACTAAACTTGGCTTGAAGAGGTTGCCCATGCACTGGTAGCAGAATCAGAACCTGATCTCCTGGCTGAAAGTGGCATAACCTGGACTTCTTATCATACCAAGTCTTCATCTTCTCCTGAGCAGCTCCTAAATTCTCTCTCGCCAGCTGTAAAGCAGTGGACAGCCGTTCTTTGAACTTCATCACATGCTCCAGGAGGTTGACGTCATCTTCCTCCAACAGCCAGCATTCCTTGAGTAGCTTAAGGGGTCCTCTTACTTCATGGCCAAACAGTAGTTCAAAGGGTGAGAAGCCCAGTGATTCATTTGGAGATTCTCTTGCGGCAAACACAACAAATGGAAGACCTTTATCCCAGTCTTTCTGATGTTCCAAACAGTATTTCTTGAGCATCGATTTGAGTGTTTGATGATATCTCTCCAACGCTCCTTGGGTCTGGGGATGGTAAGCTGAAGACGTGATCTGGGTGATGCCCAACTCTTTCAGAGACTGGTTGAAAACATTTGACATGAAATTACTTCCCCGGTCTGACTGTACCTCCTTGGGCAGACCAAACTTGGTGAAGAACCCTAGCATTTCCTTAACCACGTTCTTTGCTGAGATATTTCTAAGTGGAATGGCTTCGGGATAACGAATAGCCATATCAATCAGGGTCAACACATAAGAAAATCCTGAAGAAGTCTTAGGAAGAGGGCCCACAATATCCACCAACACACGGGTGAATGGCGCCTCAAAAGGAGGAATGGGAACTAGAGGTGCAACCTTTTCGTTCTGATTACACTTCCCCACAACTTGACAGGTGTGACAAGACTTACAATACCAGGAAACATCTCTGAAGATACCTGGCCAGTAGAAGTGTTTCAAAATGCGTGCCACAGTCTTCCTCACTCCAAGGTGTCCTGCCAAACTGGAATCATGAGCCACTCTAATGATATTCTGCCTACAAACACGAGGGATGACAACTTGATGTACAACCTCCCATTCACAGTCGGCTGATGCTGTTGGGGGTCTCCACTTTCTCATAAGTACTCCTGACTTTATATAATAACAAGTAGAAGTACCAGCTGACTCTTCCTCACTGCAAGCAGAGTTAGCTAGACCTTTCAACTCAGGGTCAGCAACCTGCAACTCAACCAACTCTTGACGAGACAAATTATCAACACTACGGGGTACTGCCTCATCTGGTGGGTGGTCCAAATTAGTAAGAAAAGTGTCAGCTAGGATAACATCATCATCATCATTATCCTCTAAGTCACCAGTAACTTAAGACTTAGCCCTAGTGACAGCACATGCAGAGAACACATCAGGGACATCACAATCCTGGGTCACAGTCACTGGTTCACTAGACAACTGAGGAGCTGGACACACTTGACTTCCACCAGTATCATTTCCAAGTAAGAAAGTTACACCTGACATTGGGAGTGTCTCAACCAACCCAACCATAACGGAACCATTAACAAAACCAGACTCTAAATTCACTCTGCACAGAGGGACAGAGAAGTAATTATTCCCTACACCTTGTAAGATTACAGTTTCATCAGAGGAATTAACATTAGAGCCTAGAACACTGGTCAGCATAAGGGATTGGCAAGCACCTGTGTCACAATATATTTTAACTGATTTCCTGTCATTACTATCCAGAGGACTGACAAAACCATCAGACAGGAAATTAGCACATGAACTCTTGAGAGTGTCACCCACATTACTGCTCAAAAGAGGAGCTTCATCATGAGAATTTAAGTTACCCCTCAAAGCAGGTTCAATTAACTCAGTTAAAGAATTATGGGAACTCTCAAGGGTGGACACTAGACCAATTGACTGAATATTTAAAGACTCCTTTTTGTTCACATCACGCTGTCTCCTGAAACATTTCTCCGTAGTATGACCAAGCTTACTACAATAAGTACATTTACTTTTCTGAAATCTAGAGGTGAAGCTGGTATTTACTTCCTGAGAAACATCATCTTTATTCTCTTTCCTGTTACCTGTACTCTGAGTAGAGGCAACGTACTTACTCTCAGCTTTCCTTTTTTCTTTAGAATATCTCTTGTGAGTGAGAACATATTCATCAGCTAAATCTGCAACATCAGACAAATTATCTATTCTTCTCTCATCAAGATATAGGCTTACATCTTTATTAATACACCATTTGAAGTCCTCCAGCAAAATCATCTGCTTAAATTTATCAAAATCAGAATTTACATTCTTAGAATTTAACCACTGCTCTAACAGATCTTCTTTGATTTTTGCATACTCAACATGGGATTGATTATCTTGCTTATAAGTTGTCCTAAATTTTACTCTATAGGCTTCAGGAATAAGCTCATAGGCCTTAAGAATCAAGCTCTTAACTACATCATAATTATCAGATTGATCCTGAGGCAAAGATGCATAAGTTACTTAAGCTTTACCAGTGAGAACACTCTGAAGGAGTACTGGCCAATACTTTTTGGGCCAATTAAAACCTGTAGCTACCCTCTCAAACAACTGAAAATACTTTGTTAAATCAGATTCATTAAAAGGAGGGACAAGTTTAACATTTTTGGCCACATCAAAATCATCAGAGCTAGATGATCCAGTTCCACTTTGTTTCATGCGATACTCATGGTCTGCCTGAATCCTAGCAAGTTCAATTTCTGCCTCCTTAATACGAGCCTGAGACTCAGCCTGTGCCTGTGCCTCCTGAATACAAGCCTGAGACTCAGCCTCCTTAGCACGTGCCTGAAATTCAGCCTCCTTAGCACGAGCCTCCTGCAGGGCTAGCTGTAACTTAGCTATTTCAATCTGCGTTTGCTCATCTGGAGAAGTTACATTAAACAGGCTTTTATTAATCATGCCAACAATTTGATCTTTAGAATGATGAGAGCGAACAGCAATTCCCAATTGTTGAGCAACAAGCTTAAGTTCATTCTTTGTTTGTATTCTTAGTTAGTTGTTTTACGGGAAGGGGCACTACCCCTCCACCAACACACTTGTTGTTGTTGTGTGTGTATATATATATATATATATATATATATATATATATATATATATATACTAGCAGGGCAAAACTATTCCTAAAGGCAAACACTATTCCTATTTGTTCCAGTTCAGTCTTTCATTCTGGAATGCAAGAATGACACCTCGGAGAAGCCATCAGCATCTGGGTCACAAGTGGCATAGGAAGCTTCCTAGCACACCATGTATCACTTACGCTTATGAAAAGGGATTATAAGGGGTCCAGGAACATTCTGTTTGAACTTCAGCAGACTGACTCACCGTATTTGTGAGCATTTGTTTACTATTACCTATGACCTCAAATGACCTCTGACTGGTGACCGCAAATTACTTCGGAGGTCAACCGCACATATGTGAGTCTCCATGCCAAAAATTGGGCGACTTTTCATTTTCATGCCACATGATACGTATGTTAATGTTGACACTAACACCCTTTCACGTAATCCTCATGCAGCCGCAACATTCAAGCCTCTGTTTCTTATCAAGGCCTTCTTAGCATCAGCTACTGTCCTTCGTTGTGTCACTCTACTTTCCACTTCTTGTGCACATTTTCCTCTCTTTTCTGTTACTGTACCGAGTTATTTGAACTCTCACCAACTCCAGTCTCTCTGTGTAACATCACACTGGAAGTCACCTCCTCACTCGATAACCATCACTTAATTCTACGTTTACTCGTAAGGCACGATGCTCTCAGACATCGGCAAAACTCTGCACTAGTCTGCCAAACTATTGTCCGGCATTTGCATGTAACACCGCATCATCAGCATACAACAAATTTGAGATATTCCATCCATCACCATTCATTAACATTTACATTATATATATATATATATATATATATATATATATATATATATAGAGAGAGAGAGAGAGAGAGAGAGAGAGAGAGAGAGATAACTATTTATCTGTTTATTGCCAGACGCCTTAATCCCATTAGGGGTGGCCAGAAACAAATAGCCTTCATGTCGCCCTGTCCTTTGCCATTTCACTACCCTGCTCTCAGCTCACACCCCTCTCTCTCACATACACCAGGACCTTCAAATTTGCGGGGATTAGGGGACACAGACCCCAGCAGAAGTGGATTTTCCATGAATTTTTTTATATATAAGAGGGACCCAATGGCCAGAAACCGGCAAACCGTTCCTTCCAAGAAAAAAAAAACAAAAACAATACAAAAGAGAGCCAAATTCAAGATCCGTCCATTTAGAGATGCCTGGACACTCTGCGTTTGAAAAACTGGAGGTCATGGGAAGTAGGAAATGCAGACAGAGGGAGACAGTTCCATAGGTGACCTGTTGCATAAATGAAGGACTAGGAATAACAGTTAACTCATGCATTAGAGAGTTGGACAGAAAAGGATGAGAGTTTGTTGCTAGACGGGTGCTACGCACCCGTCACAGAGGTACAGGGATTCAAGCAGACAGTTCAGAGGAGCAGTGACCATTGAAGTAGCGACAGAAAAGAGATAATGAAGCAACAGAGCGGCGATGAGACAGAGGTTGAAGGGAGCCAGTAAGAGGAGGAGAGTTGAGACGAAAAGCCTTTGACTCCACTCTATTGACATGAGCTGTATGTGGGTAGCCTCCCCACACATGAGAGTTCTACTCTACACAGGGGCGAATAAAACCCGTGTAAAAAGTCACCAACTGTGCAGGGATAAAGAAGGTACAGAGTCAGATCAGCACACCTAATCTCTTGGAAGCAGATTTTACAAGAGATCCTATATGTTCTTTCCAAGATAAGTCCCGAGTGACTGTAACCCAAAGCATGTTCAAGGATGATGCAGGAATTAGCTGGATATTATTAAACATTAGTGGGTACTCCTGTGGAAGATTTTGACTGGTTGATAGGTGTAAAAACTGAGTTTTTGATGCATTAAAAACAAGATAATTTTTACTCCAGTCAGAGATACGAGCCGAGACAGATATTAGGTGTGCCATAGCCTCATCCCTTGTTTGTTGAAATAACTGCTGAGATGGACGTGGCAGGAAATGAATGGAAAGTTGAAGGGTGGAATCATCAGTGTACGAGTGTATAGGGTTAGATGTACAGTTTAGAAGGTCATTTATGAATAAAAGGAAGAAAGTTGGTGATAGGACAGAACCCTGAGGAACACCACTGTTGATAGATCTAGGAGAAGAATGATGGCCGTCTACAACAGCGGCTATAGAACGAGCAGAAAGGAAGCTATAGACGAATGCACACACAGAAGGATAGAAACTGTAAGAGGGCAGTTTGGAAATTCAAGATTTATGCCAGACTCGATCGAAAGCCTTTGAGATATCAAGTGCAATGGCAAAGTTTTTGCCAAAGTCCAGAAAGGAGGATGACCAAGAGACTGAAAGGTAGGTGAGAAGGTCGCCAGTGGAGCATTTCTGATGGAACCCATACTGATGATCAGGAAGAAGATTGTGATTGGAAAGATTCTTTAAAATTTTCCTGTTAAGAATGGACTTGAAGAGTTTTGAGACACAAGATGTTAAAGTAATGGACGATGGTTAGAGGGTTAGGAATGGTCACCTTTCTGTGGGACTGGCTGAATCTTTGGCACCTCCCCCCCAAAAAAAAAGCCTCTACAGCAGCAAATCATCCCTTGTGATGGAATGTGCACGTACTGTACCTAATAAACCATATCAGAGACCTGAAAGCAGCATAAAACATCACAATTAGTAACAAACCAAATGTAAAAAAAAAAGTTGGGTAACAAATAAGTTTTCATTGGGTATGGTTGTACAGTACAGGAGTACATTAGGATAAATATGTACCTGGTGACTTCCACAGACCCCCACGTTTAGGGGTGGGCTCACCACTAAGGGATGCAGGACGCTTGTGGTACATGCTAGCAGGACAACACAAATACACGTGGACAAAGCTGTCACAAGTAAATCGCACAATTGGGAGGTAATTCACTCACAAATTAGCACAGCAATGCACTTCTAACCTTTGAACACGCGAGAGCACAATTATTGGGGACAATGCTGAGATCAGGGGAAGTTTGATGTGGCAACGTATTGGCAGCGAAACGACCTCGACAGTGGCAGGACATAGACTGAGAGTGAGACAGATGAGTACAGGAGCGTGGCGGTTTGGTGCAGACCCTTTTTGGCGCGAAATGTCCCGCGAGCGTTTGTATGGCGACATTTTGTGGGCGCGAACAAATTCTCGGCTCCACAGAGGGACAATCTGCAAATGTGCAAGGGATGCGAAAGTAGAATCCGCGAATGTGAAGGGCCTGGTATACCTCTCCACTAACCCTCTCTCTCATCCTTGGCCTTCCTTCCCTCCCCCCCTCCACCTCACTCATATACACTCTCCTCGTCAGTCTCTTACTCTCCATCCTCTTCACATGGCCAAACGACATCAAAATGTTTCTCTTAATGCTTCCTATCACATCTACATCCACACCACAATGCTCCTTCACTTCCTCATTTGTCAGTGTCTCCATGTTTGGCATCCTTCCCTCCAAAATGCCTCTCAAATAACTCATTACCACTTCTCTTACTCTTGATCTCTGACCCTCCAACAAGGTCCAAGCTTCACTTCCATACAATAGAGTTGGTATCACAATGCTGTCACCTAGTAACTTTTTCACGTCCAGGTTCATTTCCCTGTTTCTTATCACTGCTTTCAAGGAACCAGCAACTTTTCTTTCTTGTTATACCCTTTCAAGCACTTCGCCCTCTAAGCTCTCATCCTTACACATCACATTACTACTTAAACACACTCACATTTTCCATGTCTTCTTCATCCAACATCACTGTACATTCACCGACTTCATTTCCCTCAAAAACCATAGCTTTACTGTTCCCTACATTCACCTTTAGATTCCGTTTCTTACACACTCTCCCAAACTCATCCACCAAGCCTTGCAGCTCCCCTTCGTCTTCACTTAACAACACAATATCATCTGCAAACAAGAGTACAGGGAGTTTCCAGCAGGGTAATATTGTCATGCACAGGTCCCGTGTTGGACCAAAAACGTGTTGGACAAACAACAGAGCTTTTGGGGAAAAATGAAATATGTCAGCAACCCTAGGAAAAGTCACCCTAAATACCTACCACATACCTTTACATATACTGGTGCTACTGTAATTATAATAAATGGTGCTGTACTATGAATGATACCTAACCTTTTAGGATAGTGTTGGTGGGCTTGCTGGGAATGGAAGGTGGTATCCGAGGCTGTAGGTAGTCCTACTGGGTCCCCAGAGGATGGCTGCTGGCATCAGTAGCTGGTAATGGTTGCTGCTCCTCCTCAACCTCCCTCATAAATCCTGCAAAATCACACTCAGAATCACTATCCTCATCCACATCCATGGAAAGTCCTGCTTCTGCCTGTCCTAGCACTCCGTAAGCCTTCACTGCCGCCAGGATCTTGTCTTGGTTTTTTATTATGGTCCTCACGCTGGCTTCTTTCACGTCGTAGGCCTTGGCGATGTCCACTTTCCTCTCCCTTTTCTTCTTCCTCTCGATGATTTCTAGCTTGGTGGCCTGTGCGAGGTGCCGCCGCTTCTTGGGGTTCTCAGAAGGCTTCCCAGGCATCATGGGCAGGATAAAATGCAATTGCAAGAGCAGAAAATGCAGCGAAAAAAAAGCACCTTCCAATGTGAATTATGCGACTGAGTGGCACTGTGGCGGGACAAATTTAAACAAAACATTACGTGAGAGCAGAAGCATTTTTGATTGGACGACATCACGATCACGTCACGATAGCGGGTGGGGGAGGCAACTTGATCAGAAGTTTTGATTGGCTGTCAGCATCACAGGAACGTCCAGTATGACCATGTTGGACCCGGGGTGATCGTGCTAGAGGAGAACTTTGTGGATTTCGCCCACTTCTTGGAGCTCCGTGCGTGTTATGCTAATGCACCCATGTTACAGTAATTAATTTGTATTAAATCATACTAATTTTTTGCTCTCTGTGCTGGACGCGAATCGTGCTGGACAAATGCGTGTTGGACGCGAAGGTACTGTATCTCTTTTATAACCCCATCCATATACAGGTTTAACAACATTGAGACATGACACATCCCTGTTTCAATCCAACCTTCAAACAGAAAAATTCAATCAGTTCTCTATCCACACGCACTGCAGCATTCAACAATTTCCCATTCAGCAATTTCCCATCTACTCCATATATTCTTAATACTTTCCACAATCCTTGTCTATCCACCCTGTCATATGCTTGCTTCAAATCCATGCATGCCGCATACAACTTCTTTCCCTTCTCTAGAAACATTTCCACTAAAGATCTAAGAATGAATATCTGATCTGCACCACCCCTTTCCTTCTTAAATCCTCCCTGTTCTTCTCTAACGAATTCCTCTGCTATTTCCCTATCTCTGTCAGTAAGTATCCTACCATATACTTTTCCTATTACTTTAAGATAAATGTCCCTATGATTACCACACACTTCTTTTTCCTTTTTTTCCTTGTGCAGGGGGATAATTATACCTGATTTCCAATCCCCCGAGACTCTACCTTCCTCCCAGGCCAATCTGCACGTCTTCCATATCCATTCTACTACTATCTCGTCGCCATGATTCAGCATTTTACCACACACTCCATCAATTCCTGAGGTTTTCCCCATTTTGACTTTCTTCATGGCTTCCACAACTTCCATCGTACTGATTTCTTCCTCTCTTCTCATATCACTCCGTCTCCCAGCCATTCCCCAGCCACTTATACTCGCAGTACTTTCAGTCTCTATGATCAACAATTCCATCTGCTCATTTTTCTTCCTTCTCGACTAGTGATCTACCATTTTTATGTTGCAGTCCTTGACTAACTTCCTTCACACCCTGTCCAAATCTCTTTACTTCTCTCCAAAATATTTTCTTACAATCCCTCCACTTTGCATTCAGATTTCTTCCAAATTCCTCATCCTCTCATTTCTTACTCTCTCCTACTAATCGTTTCACCTCTTTCTTCCTCTCTACATATAACTCTCTTCCGTCTCTCAAATTATTGCCTTCTTTATCAAATTTTGAAAATGCCCAGTTTCGTCCTATATTGAGGACACTTGGCTCTAATGGGTTAAAGAAACTAATAGATTTGCCTGTGTGTATATCTATCTGTCTATCTATCTATCTATATCTATATCTATATCTATCTATATATATATATATATATATATATATATATATATATATATATATACATATATGAAGCCTCTGTGGTACAGTGGTAAAGTGTGCATTTTCGTACACTGAAGAACGAGGGTTCGCGCCCCGCCAGGGTAAAAAAAACCTTGGGAGTGCTCTTCTGGCCATGTACTGGATTGGCGGACACAAGGGGTGCTGTGGATGAACCAGTGCTGCATACTCATACTATAAAGTATGCTTGCACCCAGTCAGCTTGCGCGGTCTGATTACACCTGGTTCACAGACTACACACACATCCAAAGTCATTCCAACACAACAATTACACGTACAAGCACTTCTCACCGTACATACAGTCTCTGCTAGACAGCCTAAGCCACTTGGTAGAGATATATTGCCTATATAGTCTTCACTTCGGTCGGGATAGGCCGGTCCTGCAGTGGACACTCAAATGGTTGATGGGATGCAATGAGAGATTTTATATATATATATATATATATATATATATATATATATATATATATATATACTGTCAAATTTATTAGGTTTTTTAACCCGTTAGTGTCCAGTGTCCTCATCATAGGACGGAACTGGGCATTTTCAAAATTTAATAAAGAAGGGAACCCCGGGACCTATGAGCTGAGCGACTATGAGCCAACAGACAGAGGGCACTACCCCTAACACCCTTCCAGCAAAATCCCTCGCACAGGAACTCTGGAAGCCAGTGGGATATATACTGTGTATATATAAATATATTGTCACTGGGGGATGTGGATTTAAGAATTAAAAATGCTGAATGTTACTTGAAAACAGAGACAAGGAATTAACATATAAAATTCTAGCAGTAAGTTTTACGTTATGCCAGCTTACTTCGCCAATTCTCCAAAGACGAGAATTTATAAACATTCTCAAGAATATGCAGCAGAGACTAATTACTCACGAGTGCTGTTTGTAGTATTGTTAGCCTCTCGAGAAAGTGACTCCATCCCTGACAATCAATAACTAATGCTAATAATAATAAACAGGTTCTTGCTGGTGCTTAACTCCTGGCTGGCACAACGGATTTAAGTTCAATACAAAAGAACTGGCCTAAGTACCAGTTATGAATAATGTAAGGAGTTTGTGCAAACTAGGAGCAGCAACTAAAATAAGCTTAATGTGGAGAAATAATACACGAATCTAATTACATTAAGCTCAAAGAAAAGAACCGTAAATTTATTGATTACAGTGAAATAAATTTACCTTATATGAATCTCAAAATGAATTCAAAAGGAGAATTTCACGGTCACTAGTGGACTCATGAATTCAAATAACAAGAGAATACACTCAATCGCTCATTCAAAAGCTAATAAAACTTAAGTCTAGAAAAACGAACAGAAATATTGGTCAATGGAGGGGGGCCGAATGAATGACTGGGTGCCTGTGATGAACATCAATGCTGCAGTTCACTGTAAGCCCACTTTGCCAATTCACCGTCTAGGTGGAGATTCAGGAATTCGCTGTACAACGGAGACGCTGCTCTACGCTGAGCACAAAACGATCCTATCCTCACGACGATCCCCAGCTGACTGACTTCAAACTAGGAAAGGGGGCGAGAGATGCCCTTGTTTGCTGGAAATAGGCGTGGCCTAACTTCAACGGTCAACAGAAGGAAGGTGAACAATACAGACTCACAATAAATCACTCAGCGAAAGCACTAATGTCGTGGATAAGAATGGTCACTTGTGAAACAGTGACAAATGTTCTGAAAACCATCCCGATCGAAGTGAATACGAGGACGGTTGAACTGAGTGATGCCCAGTGGGAATTCCACTAGAGTTCATGGTTTTCTCATCAAGGTACAATGTCACGAATTTATATAAATACGCTCCCGCGAATTCACGACATTACGCCCCATCAAAATCTTATTTTTCTTCAGAAAAATTTTCGATGTACTATTGCGGACCGGAGTTCTTAACCACCCTCGTCCAGCCAACCTGTGTATGTGGCAGCGTCGCATTCACGAGCACATAAGTTGCTTTCAATCCATTTCTGTCGAAAAATATTCCTTCAGCTTTGAGCTTCTACTAATGGATAAAGCAATAATAATATTTACTTTGAAGGTTTGACTCTGATAACACGAATATATCATACTGATTATTTAATAACTTATTTCTCGTATAGAGCCAAGCAAGTGATAAATATGTATATTTTGTTCCACTCCACGACTTCCTGTAGGTCTGAACCAGCGAACACGGAGTGAACAAGTTCGAAGCATTCATTTGTTAACAGGAGAGAGAGAGAGAGAGAGAGAGAGAGAGAGAGAGAACGTGTATGGTGGGTGCCTGTGAATTTTGGAGTAATGAGGTGGAGGCAGACTGGCGCAGGGAAATGCAAGGATGAGAAACCCTGGATTCCCGTGATCCATTGAAAACAGGCCAGTGTCATAAATGACTTTGTGTCATAAAATACTTTGTGGTTCTTTGTGCTTGAGTTGTAGTTGAGTTATATATATATATTTTAGACTTGTGGTCGAGCGGCTTTTATATCTTGTAGTAGCTTCCCCATTTGTCATGTAGTGACAGGAGAGGTAAAGAATAGTATGGGACTATTTTTATTTGTCTTGGAAATATTAACAAGTCTCTCACACGGAACGAAGTATAAGTCCCAGGTAGCTACCTCCCTGTCTCGCTATCTGTCTCTCTCTCTCTAATTGCCAAGCCCTTCTCCCGTGACCTGTCTCTAGGATCGCTTGTCCCCTTCTCTCTTGCCTGTTCTGTGGCTAATCTCCGTCTGAGCTCTCTTTCCTAAATTCTGGTGTAGCAGGGGTGTGTCACGTGTGTTCCTCGTGGATGGACTAGGTCTTTGTTCACGAGAGGACTGCTGACAGCTAACTGCATCATCTCCTTACTGGCCGCTGTCGTCAGCTTTCCTCAGTGTAAGCATGTTTAGCATTGCTCGATTCTTGCAGACACAATACCTTCTCATCATCTGACTCCCTGCTTCTATCTGTCTCTCTATCTATCTATTTATCTATCTATCTATTATGATTTGCAATTATA